>NC_069499.1:866031242-866111242 GCF_027579735.1 Bombina bombina | reverse complement strand
AATGTCATGCTCTAATTTTAAATTTATCTTTCATATAACATTTATGAAAAAAAATAATTATTAACACAATTCAATAAAATATTGGCATTTATTTCTATATTTACCAGGCCTATAGTTAGTTACCAAATAATTACAAAATAGTGTAATACTGACACTCTGGCAGATAAAGAGGGAACACAGCTTAGTGATTCAATTAGAAGTTTCATTTAACATCCGCTTATTCGTCTGCAACCTAAATATTATTTTGTATTGTATTGCCATTGTGAAATAGCTATCAATTCCATTACCTCTGTGTATGAGACAGAAGCAAATAAATAAAAAAGGTAATTCTGACAAATATGTCTTCTATAAAAACAATTTTTCCCCTACTAGATCATTGTAAAAGTCTTACACGTTCAATAAACGTTGCTGACCAACGTAATAAAGCTTATCCCACATCGACAGCGCAAAACTTAATATCCCCAAACTGTACAGACAATATGACTGTTTAATAAAAAAATAAAAAAACACAATGACATCCTGAATTATCTGCTTGCCAAGGGCGCAGTTAGTGTGACATCTGTACACTTGTCATTACAACGCAGCGCACATTATTCCCATAAATATGCCATGGAGATACGATGACTGATATGATTTTTTTTACCAGATTGAGAAGTCTGCGCAGTTTGTCGGCAGAGAGAGCTTTAGACACCTTGCTTAGAATAAAAACGATTCAGTCACACTGTTGAAGATGTCAGATCATTATTTAAAATGTGCAGAGAATTGGGGGGGAGTTCTGAGGACACACATAAATATATATATATATTTTCCCCCCAGTTGCAGGTGTTTTATCCCTTTGTAGGAAAGATACATCGAGACAAATGATTCTACTTGGCATTTTCTACACAGCAGAGATTGCTTATCGATCCAGATCAGAATATTCAGCTCAGCCTTGGGGGAAAAAAAAGCAGAGTATTTTCTAAGGAAGTTAATAACCTGGCAGTTGAACTGTCTTGTCCAATTCACTGAATCTTGGTCTCTAATCAGGTCGGAGTTTCTTATTTTGAGAAATCTCGGCCTATGCGTTTGCAAACCTTTCCTTCCACTCCATTGCCCCTGTGACAGTGATTGAAATGACATACAATAGATAGAGGCTAATCAAATTGTTTATTATCAACCTAAATCAATATGTATAGATTGCTAGGACATCACTGTCATGCCCGCGATACTAATACTTCTGTAGCAGCAAGAGGAATATTTCTTGGTTTGGAATTACATGTAGTTTTAAGAGGGTAAAAAGCAATTACGTTTGGAGAAGAGAAAGGTTATAACGATACATGATGACAGAATGGAAGCTCATGCTTTAATAAGTTTGGAAGAAACTTATTATTAAGTATCTTGGCTAGAACCTTGTTTATATTTTTTCCCTACAACAGGGTCCTGCAAACTACCTTTTAAAAGAAGTTTTTGTCCAGTATGACTTAAAGGGACATCAAATGCAACATTTAAAGGGCCATTAAATACAGTAGGTTTGCATAATGCAAGTTAAAAAGGCAATACAATAACACTTAATCTGAACTTCAAGTGAGTAGTAGATTTTTTCTGACAAATTTTAAAGTTTTCATGTGACAGCCAATCACAAATGTATATATGTATATTCTGTGAATTCTTGGGCATGCTCAGTAGAAGCTGGTGACTCTAAAAGTGTAAATATAAAAATGGAAGTTACATTTTAATGGAAGTAAATTTGAAAGTTGTTTAAAATTGCATGCTCTATCTGAATCATGAAAGTTTAATTTGACTTGAGTGTCCCTTTAATCTTCCCATAAAAAGGTTTAAATAAGGGTAATTACGCAGTAATATGTTCAGTGTTTATTTTTCTTGATTTTGCTGTAAAATACCACAAAAAAATTGTGCTTGTTCTACCCCCTTGAAAGAGGTTGGAGTGTCTCCATCATACTTAAGAGGGTCGTAAAATTCTAAAATTAATCTTTGTTCATTCAAGTAAAGAATGAACAATTTTTTTGATTTGCTTACATTATAAATTTTGATTTATTTTTTCTCTTGGTATCCTATGTTAAAAAGCAAAAAGTTCACAGTTAAATATATTGTGTATATAGCTGGGAGTAGGTTGAATCACTAGTGGAGGATTGTAATCTCAATTTTAGAAGTTGTTGTTTTTCCCTAGGAAATCAAGTTTATCCAGCAGTGATTCAATCTACTCCCAGCTGATGAGTGGCAAAAAACACGAAACAGGCTGTCCTGGGATGGTTCTGAATCACTGTACTAACCCTAGCTAAACTTAAAAGTTGTGTATACAGCAATGCTATGGCTTTAAGGGACAGTGTACACCATTTTTAATATAACTGCATGTAATAGACACTACTATAAAAAAAATATTCACAGATACGGATCCTAAATCCAGTATAAAACCTTTTAAAAACGTACTTATTGGAAGCTCACAGTTTAGCTCTGTTGATTAGGTTAGGCTGGAAAGGGGTTGGGAAACAGGAAGAGCAGACAGTCTACATCTGATACTTTGGGGCTAGAAAAACTATACATTGTTACAAAAACACTCCCAGGTGGGCTATACAAATGGATCATCTACAAAATATTTATGCAAAGAAAAATCTAGTATAAAGTGAATCTGCCTAAGAGCAGACCAGAAGTAAAAAAGGTAGTCATAGTGAACCTCATTTGCATGTCTTACCCAGAATCCTTTGCTGCTTTGGAAACAATATATCCAACGATCTTCTGTGGGAAAAAAAAGCCTTCTGACTTGTCTATATTTTTTATATGTAAATACCTATATATCTCTATACCTATAGATATATAGGCATATATATATATATATATATATATGTTTTACATTATATATATATATATATATATATATATATATATATATATATATATATATATAAAATAAAAATTAATATTAAAAAAAAATCTTTGTGAAGAACATTGGAATGTGAGATATAAATAACTCCTGGCGGGTTAGCATGAGAACGATAAGTGGTAGTTTTTTTTCTTCTGCATTCTTCATTAAAGTCTATGAGGAGAAAAAGAATGGTCACAAAATCCGAGGTCCTGAAGTTTTACTTTCAATTTAAAATACACACGCTAACCTGCACGTGCAAAAAGATGGCTTCTAGCAGGGTTTACCACGAGCAGAAGCGCTAAATAGTGTGCCACTTGTAATTAAAAATAAAAATAATGCACAGTGAAAAAATATTGTTTAATTGGTTTGCCTTTCATATAAGGTTAATCTAAAAAATTATAGTTTTTCTAGACAGGTGGGAGTGTATTCCATTGAAATCAGAACCCTGGCCCTCCTACATGCTTTACAGTGATTGCTTGATATGTGCAGGAGCTGATTTATGTTATTTAACATAAAACATCTCAGAAGCTTGCTCTATGGAGAGTTAAAGGGATACTGAACCCAATTTTTTTTCTTTCATGATTCAGATAGCGCATGCAATTTTAAGCAACTTTCTAATTTACTTTTGTTATCAATTTTTCTTCGTTCTCTTGATATCTTTATTTGAAAAAGAAGGCATCTAAGCTAAGGAGCCAGCAAATTTGTGGTTCAGAACCATGGACAGCATTTGTTTATTGGTGCTGTCCAATCAGCAAGGACAACCCAGGTTGTTCACCAAAAATGGGCCGGCATCTAAACTTAAATTCTTGCTTTTCAAATAAACATACCAAAAGAATGAAGAAAATTTGATAATAGGAGTACATTAGAAAGTTGCTTAAAATTGCATGCTCTATCTGAATCTCAAAAGAAAAAATTTGGGTACAGTGTCCCTTTAAGTTACCACCTGGGACAGCCTCTAAGCCCAATTGTGCCTTTCACAGAGGAGGACTCTACTAAAGGATATCAGTCTTATCCCACTTATGAAGAACGATCCAGCCCCAAAATACCTGGCAATCCTCCTCTGAATGAGTAAAATGGCAACCCCACGTTTTGGCATCAACAGTGAAGTGCAGCCATATCCCTCTAGACACATTGGGCAGGGAGTCCACATTTAGTTTTCCAAATCAACCTTAGGAAGACTTTAGGATGTCCCGTCCCCCCCAGACAAGGCCAAAGAAGGAATCTAAGGTTGCTATGTTCCTTATTCAGATGAAGATTGCTTAATTTGCTTGTCATTTTGGGACTGTACCATTTGTTATATTATAAATGTAATCTTAAAGGGACATTGCACTGTATAAATGTATCCCCTTTAATATGTCCTCAGTTATCTCTTTTAACTTCTGGAGTGTATTAAATTGCTTTAATAGAACCTTTACCTTTGTTTTGTCATTTTAAATAACTGCTGTTGCTTGATGAAACCAGAAACCCCCAAATATACAGAAAATATTAAAACTACTGTATTCTCTATAGAAAAGCTTTGTACATACATAATTACCCACCCAGTGGGAGCAGGAAAGACATTTTGTGTATACAGACAGAGATACGCTAAGAAGGTTTTTGTGTATAAAAATATAGATAAGATAAGCAAAACATTCAATTTTATTTACAAAAATAAACCAAAAGGAAACATTTCCATACATTTAATATACTGGATCAGATACAGCAAGTCATTGGGAAGACATTAAAGGACCAGTAAATATAGTAGATATGCATAATACAAAAATGCATGATAAAAAGACAATGCAATAACATTTAGTCTAAACTTCAAATGAGTAGTAGATTTTTTTTCTGACAAATTTCAGTTATGTCTATTTCCAGCCCCCCCTGTATCATGTGACAGCCATCAGCCAATAATAGATGCATATACGTATATTCTGTAAATTCTTGGACATGCTCAGTAGAAAATGGCAACTCAAAAAGTGTAAATATAAAAAGACATTTTGTTAATTATAGTAAATTGGAAAGTTGTTTAAAATTGCATCCTCTATCTGAATCATGAAAGTGTAATTTTGACTTGAGTGTCCCTTTAAGATTAAACCAATTTTACACTACAGCAGTGTTAGTTAGGGAAGCACACCATGCAGTTAGAAAACACTACACAATGCAGACAGCAAGGTATAGTTCCCTTATTAACTGTTTCACTGCTGGTCCTCTCACAAAATGTCGTCTTTGAGGGAACACTGCAGTACAGTGTCCCTTTAAGAACTGCTTATAGCAATACAAATCTTCATATGATTTGGCAGGCAATGGCATTGTTATTTTTATCACTTGTTTCAGCTACCACCTAATTGAGCCTTGAAGTTAACAAGAGCCAATCTTATTTTTTGGTTTTGGTTGATATAGACGTAAACAATACTCTTAACGATATAAAGGAAATGCTAGAAGTTAAAAAAATATATGCAGACATCCCAACTCTCCCTGAAGTTCAAGGAATCTCCCTGATTGTAATAGCGGCTCCCTGATGCCAGCAAATGGAGTGCAATCTCCCTGAAATTCCAAGTACCGTGATCCAATGTGGCCCAAATCCAGAAAAGTGTTTCTTTAAGGAATGCCTTTAGTTGCTGGGACGTTATAGAACCCTTAAAGCTTGCATCAGTAACCAAAAAGCCCCCACTGATTTTAATAAAATAAAACACAAATACTACCTTATTTACTGCACGTAATTAAAATTTGTATTCTAAAATATTTAAGCATTCAACAAGCGTACGATCACTGGAAAATAGGTTTGTTGTATGTGGTTGTGCAATAAAGCTACTTTTTTATGTGACTTTAGTAGGAAGCTACTTTAATGATAAGTCTCTCTTGTTTAGGGTTTCAAGGTGTCCAATATATAACTTGGGGGGGGGGGCGGCAGCGCAATAACGGGTGAAGCCACCTCCCTGAAATGAGTTTTTGCAGGTTGGGATGTCTGTATATGTATATACAATAATAAAACAGAACATGGTTAAGCAGTTATCAGCTCCTTGTATATTTTTGAACCAGAGTGAACTCTAAATACAGATAGTTTGAGCAGCACTTTTATTGGTTATGTTGATAAAGTATTCTCAGGGTGTCATGAGAACGTTTTGTTGCTGACCAATTTAAGGGTTTCCACTGAAATTAGCACTGAAAGTGAAAATGGCGTAAATATACAATACAGGTGGCCCTCGTTTTACAATGGTTCAATTTACACCGTTTCAGAATAACAACCTTTTTTCCAGTCATGTGACTGCTATTGAAAAGCATTGAGAAGTAGTGCATTTATTAAAATAGCCAGTAGGTGGAGCTGTCCGCTTGTGTTGCAGCAAAGCCAAGCAAGCTGAAATTAATCAGTTTAACCAGACCTGAGCTATCGAGCAGATTTAAAAGGAACAAGATCTTCCTGTCTATAAATCAGTCCAGATTGGAATGCATGGAATGAACTGTTTGCATAAAAATGCAAGTGAAGTCTGTGTTGTTTGATTATTTTATTAGGTTTATAATGCTATTTAGCAAATGTTTTTGTTCATTTCACTTAGTTTAATTATATATTCTGTGTTGTGTGGTTATTTTATTAGCTTTATAATGCTGTTTAGCATTTAAAGTCTTCATCTCAAAGCTTTAAAAATAATGTATTAGGTGTTACTTATGACAATTTTGAGAGGGGCCTGGAACCTAACTCCCTCACTTCCCATTGACTTACATTATAAACTGGGTTTCAATTTACAACGGTTTCGATTTACAACCATTACTTCTGTAACCTAACCCCGGCATAAACTGAGGGCTACCTGTATTTATCGCTACACTTGAACCTCTATATGCTGCACTACATATTTATTTTATTTAATTAATCATACTTCCCATGTTATTGTAGGTCAGTGAATATGAATGATGTTTCTCTTGAAATGGCTTTAGTGTAATGCATTGTGTACAATTACCTGCACATTCTCAGTTGCTAGCAATACCTTAAAGGGACATTGTTAAGTCCTCTATCTTCTATATAAAACAAAATATTTTAAAATTAATTTCTTTGGTGTTTTTTTTCCTTCTTTTTTTTTTTAAATATATTAGTGTGCTGACTAAACCAACTTTTCCTGGGGGTTGTTCCAATCATACAGTATTTTTAATATCTATACAAATGTCTTCTAGGAGTGTCACAGAGGTCCCAATGTATCTACTTGTGGGAACAAAAGTTTCCCTACCTGTCCGCCTGTGTTTGGGTAAGTGATGCATCATCCACTGCAGATCACACAAGCACTTGTACAGCCCCACCCCCTGATCTTGAGCCACCAATTACACAAAATCAGGGCTTATCAATCATCCCAGGCAAATAAATCTGGGAGGTTTTGAAAGGTTAGGATACAGTGGTCTTATGAGTGAGCCTACATCACAGGGGGCTCCCAGATATGTCTGCATTTTGATAAATGGAGCCCAAAGTGTTACATCAATTTTAAGTATGCATTGTGTATAACAATTTACTTCTACAACCTCATGGTAGATATCTGCCCAGCTTTGATGTTTCATCAAATATGATTATGTGACAAAGACCTTAAAGGGACAGTCTAGGCCAAAATAAACTTTCATGATTCAGATAGAGCGTGTAATTTTAAACAATTTTCCAATTTACTTTTATCACCAATTTTGCTTTGTTCTCTTGGTATTCTTAGTTGAAAGCTTAACATAGGAGGTTCATATGCTAATTTCTTAGACCTTGAAGCCCACCTCTTTCAGATTGCATTTTAACAGTTTTTCACCACTAGAGGGTGTTAGTTCACATATTTCATATAGATAACTGTGCTCGTGCACATGAAGTAATCTGGGAGCAGGCACTGATTGGCTAGACTGCAAGTCTGTCAAAAGAACTGAAAAAAGGGGCAGTTTGCAGAGGCTTAGATACAAGATAATCACAGAGGTTAAAAGTATATTATTATAACTGTGTTGGTTATGCAAAACTGGGAAATGGGTAATAAAGGGATTATCTATCTTTTAAAACAATAAAAATTCTGGTGTAGACTGTCCCTTTAAGAACGAAAGTCACAAACATGTGTTTTTAATAATGGGGATTAAAAATGGCCTGTCACTATAGCATCTTCCATTTAATCTCTTAGGTGCCAGAAAGGGTATAAAATATAACCTAACTTTAATCCTAACTAACAATACTGCAGTGGGTGATTACAGTACATTCGTCAATATTACTCCATACAATATTGTTATAGTTTGGACTGGCAGCAGTGGGGAAAGAATCACTGCAGCCAGCATTACAGCAGCAAAAATGTATTCAGGTTGACTACTGGGTGGCACAACTCAGCAAGGCTGAAATCCACTGCCTCAGACTGTTCTCATGAACAGTTATTGTTACTAACTTTTGGGTGTACTGCTTCCTTTATTTTGAAACTGATTTCATGACTATGTGAATGTGCATATCCACTATCTAAGCTTAATTCTTAGGTGAAATTTCAGATATCTTATATGGATATTAAAGTAGTTTAAAAAAAAATGTTTAAAATGTTTTGCATTTTTTTTTGCCCTTCATTTCTGTCTTTAAAGGGACACTGAACCCAACTTTTTTTCTTTTGTGATTCCGATAGAGCATGCAATTTTAAGCAACTTTCTAATTTACTCCTATTATCAAATTTTCTTCATTCTCTTGGTATTTTTATTTGAAAAGCAAGAATGTAAGTTTAGATGCCGGCCCATTTTTGGTGAACAACCTGGGTTGTCCATGCGGATTGGACAGCACCAATAAGCAAGAACTGTCCATGGTTCTGAACCACAAATTGGCTGGCTCCTTAGCTTAGATGCATTCTTTTTCAAATAAAGATAGCAAGAGAACAAAGAAAAATTGATAATAGGAGTAAATTAGAAAGTTGCATAAAATTGCATGCTCTATATGAATCACAAAAGAAAAACATAATTTATGTAAGAACTTACCTGATAAATTCATTTCTTTCATATTAGCAAGAGTCCATGAGCTAGTGACGTATGGGATATACATTCCTACCAGGAGGGGCAAAGTTTCCCAAACCTCAAAATGCCTATAAATACACCCCTCACCACACCCACAATTCAGTTTAACGAATAGCCAAGAAGTGGAGTGATAAGAAAAGAGCGAAAGCATCAAAAAAAATAAGGAATTGGAATAATTGTGCTTTATACAAAAAAATCATAACCACCACAAAAAGGGTGGGCCTCATGGACTCTTGCTAATATGAAAGAAATGAATTTATCAGGTAAGTTCTTACATAAATTATGTTTTCTTTCATGTAATTAGCAAGAGTCCATGAGCTAGTGACATCTGGGATAATAAATACCCAAGATGTGGAACTTCCACGCAAGACTCACTAGAGAGCGAGGGATAAAATAAAGACAGCCAATTCTGCTGAAAGAATGAATCCACTACCCAAATAAAAAAAGTTTCAATTTTTATAATGAAAAAAACTGAAATTATAAGCAGAAGAATCAAACTGAGACAGCTGCCTGAAGTACCATTCTACCAAAACTGCTTCTAAGAAGAGAAAACATCAAAATGGTAGAACATAGTAAAAGTATGCAAAGAAGACCAAGTTGCTGCTTTGCAAATCTGATCAACAGAAGCTTCATTCTTTAAAAAGCCCAGGAAGTAGAAACTTACCTAGTAGAATGAGCCATAATCCTCCGAGGCGGGAATCCACCCGACTCCAAATAAGCATAATGAATCAAAAGTTTAAGCAAGATGTCAAATAAATGGCAGAAGCTTTTTGACCTTCCTAAAACCAGAAAAGATAAAAAATAGACTAGAAGACTATCCGAAATCTGAATAGCTTCAACATAGAAAGTAAGAATCTCACCAAAGAAGTCGTAGGAAAACAATAATTCCTTCCTAATGTTTGTTAGAATTTACAACTTTAGGTAAGAATTGAAATGAGGACAGCAAAAACCACCTTTTCCTGATGAAAAAAAACAGAAAAAATAGATTCACAAGAAAGAACAGATAATTCAAAAGCTGTTCTAGCTGAAAAATGTCCAAAAAGAACAATACTTTCCATGAAAGTAATTAATGTCCAGAGCAAGCATATGCTCAAATAGAAGAGCCTGAAAAACCTTCAGAACCCAATTAAGACTCCAAGGAGGAGAAATTGGCTTAATGACAGGTTTGATACGAATCAAAACCTGAAAAAAATGATGAATATCAGGAAGTAACACTGCCTTATCCTGATGAAAAATCAGAAAAAGATATTCACAAAAAAGAGCAGATAACTCAAAAATTCTTCTAGCAGAAGAAATAACCAAAAGGAACAATACTTTTCCAAGAAAGTAATTTAATGTTCAGAAAATGCATAGTTTCAAACGGAGGAGCCTGTAAAGCCCTCAGCACCAAATTGAGACTCCAAAGAGGAGAGATTGAATTAATGACAGGCTTGATACGGACCAAAGCCTGAACAAAAACAATGAATATCAGGATGATTAGCAATCTTTCTGTGAAAAAAGAACAGAAAGAGTAGAGATTTGTCCTAACAAAGAACTGCAGACAAAACCTTATCCAAACCAACCTGAAAAAAATAATAAAATTCTATGGCCTAGATTTGGAGTTTGGCGTTAGCCGTGAAAACCAGCGTTAGAGGCTCCTAACGCTGGTTTTAGGCTACCGCCGGTATTTGGAGTCATTCAAAAAAGGGTCTAACGCTCACTTTTCAGCCGCGACTTTTCCATACCGCAGATCCCCTTATGTCAATTGCGTATCCTATCTTTTCAATGGGATCTTTCTAACTCCGGTATTTAGAGTCGTGTCTGAAGTGAGCGTTAGAAATCTAACGACAAAACTCCAGCCGCAGAAAAAAGTTAGTAGTTAAGAGCTTTCTGGGCTAACGCCGGTTCATAAATCTCTTAACTACTGTACTCTAAAGTACACTAACACCCATGAACTACCTATGTACCCCTAAACCGAGGCCCCCCCACATCGCCGACACTCAATTACATTTTTTTAACCCCTAATCTGCCGACCGCCACCTACGTTATACTTATGTACCCCTAATCTGCTGCCCCTAACACCGCCGACCCCTATATTATATTTATTAACCCCTAACCTGCCCCCCACAACGTCGCAGCCAGCTACCTACAATAATTAACCCCTAATCTGCCGACCGCAAAGAGCCGCCACCTACATTATAGCTATGTACCCCTAATCTGCTGCCCCTAACACCGCCGACCCCTATATTATATTTATTAACCCCTAATCTGCCCCCCTCAACGTCGCCTCCACCTGCCTACACTTATTAACCCCTAATCTGCAGAGCGGACTGCACCGCTACTATAATAAAGTTATTAACCCCTAATCCGCCTCACTAACCCTATAATAAATAGTATTAACCCCTAATCTGCCCACCCTAACATCGCCGACACCTAACTTCAATTAGTAACCCCTAATCTGCCGACTGGAGCTCACCGCTATTCTAATAAATGTATTAACCCCTAAAGCTAAGTCTAACCCTAACACTAACACCCCCCTAAATTAAATATAATTTTAATCTAACGAAATTAATTAACTCTTCTTAAATAAATTATTCCTATTTAAAGCTAAATACTTACCTGTAAAATAAATCCTAATATAGCTACAATATAAATTATAATGATATTATAGCTATTTTAGGATTAATATTTATTTTACAGGTAACTTTGTATTTATTTTAACCAGGTACAATAGCTATTAAATAGTTAACTATTTAATAGCTAAAATAGTTAAAATAATTACAAATTTACCTGTAAAATAAATCCTAACCTAAGTTACAATTAAACCTAGCGCTACACTATCAATAAATAAATTAAATATGATTCCTACAAATAAATACAATGAAATAAACTAACTAAAGTACAAAAAATAAAAAAGAACTAAGTTACAAAAATAAAAAAATATTTACAAACATTAGAAATATATTACAACAATTTTAAACTAATTACACCTACTCTAAGCCCCCTAATAAAATAACAAAGCCCCCCAAAATAAAAAAATGCCCTACCCTATTCTAAATTACTAAAGTTCAAAGCTCTTTTACCTTACCAGCCCTGAACAGGGCCCTTTGCGGGGCATGCCCCAAGAAGTTCAGCTCTTTTGCCTGTAAAAAAAACATACAATACCCCCCCCCAACATTACAACCCACCACCCACATACCCCTAATCTAACCCAAACCCCCCTTAAATAAACCTAACACTAAGCCCCTGAAGATCTCCCTACCTTGAGTCGTCTTCACCCAGCCGAGCCAAATTCTTCATCCAAGTGGAGCAAGAAGAGGTCCTCCATCCGGTAGAAGTCTTCATCCAAGCGGGGCAGAAGAGGTCTTCCATCCGATTGAAGTCTTCATCCAAGCGGAATCTTCTATCGTCATCCATCCGGAGCGGAGCGGCAGCATCCTGAAGACCTCCGACGCGGAACATCCATCCTGGCCGACGACTGAATGACGGTTCCTTTAAATGACGTCATCCAAGACGGCGTCCCTCGAATTCCGATTGGCTGATAGGATTCTATCAGCCAATCGGAATTAAGGTAGGAATATTCTGATTGGCTGATGGAATCAGCCAATCAGAATCAAGTTCAATCCGATTGGCTGATCCAATCAGCCAATCAGATTGAGCTTGCATTCTATTGGCTGTTCCGATCAGATTAGGGGGCAGATTAGGGGTTAATAAATATAATATAGGGGTCGGCGGTGTTAGGGGCAGCAGATTAGGGGTACATAGGGATAATGTAAGTAGCGGCGGTTTACGGAGCGGCAGATTAGGGGTTAAAAATAATATACAGGGGTCAGCGATAGCGGGGGCGGCAGATTAGGGGTTAATAAGTGTAAGGTTAGGGGTGTTTAGACTCGGGGTACATGTTAGAGTGTTAGGAGCTGAACGCGGCTTTTTTGCAGGTGTTAGGTTTTTTTCAGCTCAAACAGCCCCATTGTTTCCTATGGGGGAATCGTGCACAAGCACGTTTTTGAGGCTGGCCACGTCCGTAAGCAACTCTCGTATCGAGAGTTGAAGTTGCGTTAAATATGCTATACGCTCCTTTTTTGGAGCCTAACGCAGCCATTCTGTGGACTCTCAATACCAGAGTTATTTTAAAGGTGCGGCCAGAAAAAAGCCAGCGTTAGATTCGCGGATTGTTACCGACAAAACTCTAAATCTAGCCATTTGAATTTTAAAATAATGCCAAGAAAAGTAGGTCTTCCAGACTCAATAATAAATCTTTCTAGAGACAAATTTACGAGACTGAAACCAAGCGTTCAATCTCCATCCCTTCAAATTTAATGATTTGAGATCCTGATGGAAAAAATGGGCCTTGAGAAAGAAGGTCTGGTTTAAACGGAAGTGTCCAAGGTTGGCAACTGGCCATCCGAAAGAAATCCGCATACCAAAACCTGAGAGGCCATGCTGGAGCCACCAGCATAACAAACAAATACTCCATAAGAATTTTGGAAATCATTTTGGAAGAAGAACTAGAGGCGGAAAGAAATAGGCAAAAAGATAATTTCCAAAGAAATGTCAATGCATACACCACTTCCGCCTGAGGATCCCCGGACCTGAATAGGCCCCTGGGAAGTTCTTTATTCAGATGAGATGCCAACAGATCTATTTCTAGGAATGCTCACATCTGAAAAATTGAAAAACATATCTGGGTATGAGAGACCATTCTCCCGGATGTAAAGCTTGATTAACAGAGATAATCCGCTTTCCAAATATCTATACCTGGGAAAAAAAACACAGAATTTAGATAGGAGCTGGATTTAGCCTAAGCTAATATCTGAGACACTTCTGTCACAGCCTAAGGACTGATAGTCCTACCCTGATGATTGACATAGACCATAGTTGTGATATTGTCTGAAAAACAATAAACGTCTCTTCCTCAAAAAGGAACTAACTGAAAAACTCTGAGAAAACACGGAGTTCTAAAATATCAAATGGTAATCTCGCCTCCTGAGATTTCCAAACCCCTTGTGCTGACAGAGATCCTCAGACAGCCTCCCAACCAAAAAGACTCACATCTGTAGAGATCATGGTCCAGGTTGAGAACTAAATGATGGTGATCTTAACCACCAAATCAAGAGAGATAAATATTAGGATTTGAAGATTTAAAATGCGAAATCCTAGAATCCCTGCACCATAATTCAGCATAAAAGACTGGAAAGGTTCTGTCTATTGAAAATGAGCAAAGGGAATTGAATCCAATGCTGTGGCCATAAGACCTAAAATTTATATGCATATATAGCAACTGAAGGAAATAATAGAGACTAAAGGTACCGACAGACGGAACCCAATAAAATTGTTCCTTGTCTGATAGAGACAAAGACAGTGACAAAAACTATCTGGAAACCTAAAAAGGTGACCCTTGTGAGAGGAATCAAGAGCTTTTGAAAAAAAGATCCTCTAACTATGTCCTGAAGAACAAAGTGAATCATATGAGATTCCGCATCCTCAGAAAATAATCTGAATAAATACAGAAAAAAATATGCATTTATTGTATCTAATGAAAACAAATAATGCTATCACTGACCAAAAAAAGGCAGAATAGTTTGAATAAAAACTCCAAAACCCAGTTCCTAAAAATGGAACTGGAAGAAATACCCCAGAAAATTCCAGGTCTGAGCAGCGCTTGAACCCCATGGGTGACCAGCAATGCTTCAACAGTACCCAAAATAAATAGGACCGAAACACACTTAAAGAAAGTGTTAGCCTTACTGGAATAAAATCAAAGAAATTTGGACCGAATAGAACCAAATAAATTTCAAAAAAGTCTTAACCGGCCCCTTGCCAGCCAAGCTGGAATACGGCACATACATCGCAATTTAAGGGAGCTGATTTTGAACTGAAAAAAATTCCAATTAAAAACATGTTACTTGGGAAAGAATTCAGGAATTCGTTCCTTAATAAGAACAACCAAATTAGTATAAGCTTAAAGTTTTAGTCTTAGAACTCAATCTTGAAGCCCAGAGTAACAGATAAGAATTGAATCCAGGGGGGCGGAGCCAGCGCTCATGAGAGATGGCTGCACTTATGTGAGCTCCTAGCTCCCTTTTGGGCCTAAGAAGGGAAAACACCGCTCAAAATTAAAAACACCTGCCCTTTCAGGGGCACAAACATGGAATAACACAGCAGGGTTACGGCGCTGGTCATTTTTTAGAGCGGCTCGAATGGAGACCGGACTTTTATGCGCCCGTCATTATAGAGTTGCGCTCCACGTGGGCAGCCGTCCATGATTACATTGCATTCGCAGAGAACCGGGATCGGACAGTACCGGTAATCCCCTGACACAGTGAGGATCTTTGTATACCTAAGATGCAAAGCCAGCAGAAGAGGATTATCGTGGTAAGATGCATTTACTTACATCACTGTATTTTAAAATGGCGCCTGTCCTAATATGCACGCAGTTTAAAAACCTCAGCGCCACAGTCAGCAAAGCTGCAAGAGATAACGCCTGCATATGAATGTAATGAGATATTACTCTGTTCTGGACTGGTTTATATAACAAGGAGATAATTTCACAGTTGCCTCTTAAAACCGGATGCTTTCTTTTCCTATGGGGGATTGCAGTAGTAAGCTCAAAAGACACTATATTAATACATAGATCTAGGTTTGCAGAGGTCTCTCCTATACTTCGTTTGTCAGAAGCTTTTCTCCTAATGTTGCTGTTGTGACTTTCTAATACAATAACAGAAGTGACCTGTAGGTGTTTAAAACATTTATTATGTCGCCCAAGAAGGGGAATAAACCTGAAAAGGTAGCAAAAAAAGCAGGTTCTAATCCCTCAATGAATAACTTTTTTAAAACCTTGGAGACCCCAACGGCAGCGCCACCTAAACATACTGGCAGAAACTCCAGGTCTCCCTCATCTTCCTCTGATTCTGAGCCTGATACTCAAACTCCTGCTATCACGATACCCAAAGCATTGCTGGACTCTCTGCCCTCTAAGAAAGACTTTTCTTCCCTAATTAGTCAAGTCAAACAATGTATACGTGAGGAGATTGCAGAGGTAAAAAAAGAAATTACAGAAATAGGTCAGAGAGTGGAAAAGCTGGAAGGTCAATCAGATATATCCTATTCCAATATTGCATTTCTTAGAGATAAAACAGTTCAGCAGGATGCAACTATAGCCCAGATGGAGAACAAAATAGACGACCTAGAGAATAGGGGTCGCCGAGGCAATATAAGGATCAGGGGGATTCCTGAAACTGTGCCACCCGCAGACCTTGAATCTTATATACAGGGACTTTTTACCTTTTTATTGGATACAGGAGATGATGCTACAGTTGCCTTAGACCGCTTTCACCGAGCTTTGAGGGCTAAACCGCTGGGAGACCAGCCACCTAGGGATGTGATTGTTAAGGTCACTAATTACCCCTTAAAGGAAGAAATCATGAAGAAGGCAAGACAAAAATATCCGATAAGATTTAAATCTGACCCTGTTCAAGTGTTTGAAGATCTAACACAAAGAACCTTGTTAAAAAGGAGAGAGCTCAGACCGCTGACGACCAAATTGAGACATCTGAACATCCCCTATAGATGGGGTCATCCGTTTCACCTTCAAATTACCTGGAAAGGCAGAAAGTTGATTTGCCACTCTCAAGAGGACATCAACCATATCTGTAAAGAGCTAGAGATCATCCCACCGGAATTACAAGAGGATACTAATAAATCTACAACATCTAGATTGCTTTACCTGCCACCTCTTCCACAAAGGGGAGAATGGCAAGAGGCCTCTGTGAAGAAGATTCGTAAGACCAAGCAAAGTCTAGGAACCATTGGTACACCAGGCTGATAGCCCTAGGACGGTAATTGTAACATGGTAACCCTTTTTCTTTTCAGGACTTGTTATTTGGCAACATTCCCCTGGCAGCTATCTGGCGCAATGCTATTTGCACCAAGTATGGCAGAAGAGAAGCATGTTTTTGGCTTTGTGCTATTGCTTGCATAATGGCGTAACCGAGGACTGTTGCCAAGTTGTGTTATGTGAACGGGAGGGGGGGATCAGCCTGGATGACCAGGTATATTGAGTCCCATTCTTAAATTGACCGGGACATGCTTGGACATTACATCTTGAAATGGACACAAATAAAAAAGATCATTTTACCTTGCTGGACATAGATTGAGTGGTGCTTGATACTATCCCATTGTATATAATCTTGCCCATTTGGAGACTTTTTCTCCTATTCTAAGAGGATTCAGTTCCTCTCAGACAATTGTTACACCTGTTGTGTACTTACAATTTTTGTGTTTATGTGTTTAATGTTTTTGTTTTATTGTGCTGTGTTCTATTCAGGGGGGTTTTGCAAATTATGGTTACTAATTGATCGGGGTAAAGATGCCAGTAGTTGAGCAAAAAATACATATAATTACACAAAATGTTAAAGGCCTTAATTGTCCCAATAAGCGGAGTCTAGCGTTAAGGGATCTTAGAAAAAGAGGAGGTCACATCTTATTACTACAGGAGACGCACTTTAAAGGTAGTACAGTACCTAAATATTTTTCTTCCCATTACCCCCAGCACTATCACAGTACTAACAATGCAAAGAAAACAAATGGAGTTAGTATACTTATCCATAAGTCAATATCGTTTAAACTACTGAAAGTAGACAAAGACAAGGAAGGTAGATATTTGGGGGTGGTGGGCCTGTTGTTTGGTAAACCCGTCACCATAGTAAATCTATATGCCCCAAACACAGGTCAGGACAAATTTATTTCTCGAATAGCTACTAGGATTACTGATATCCAAAAGGGACCTCTGATAGTAGCAGGGGACCTTAATATCCCATTAGACCCTGAATTGGATAGGTCAAACCCAAACGCCCAGGTTAATTATAAATTGCTCTCCTCCATATGGAGTGAGATGAAATCCCTAACACTCCACGACACCTGGAGATATCTCCACCCGAAATTGAAGGACTTTACTTTCTTCTCCAGCCCACAAAAAAGTCATTCAAGGATTGACTATATATTAGTTGATCACTTAGCGCTCTCGCTAGTCCGAACGGTCTATATAAAACATACATCTTGGTCGGACCATTCCGCTGTAGAGTGTATATTACAGTGGCCTTCTATCCCGATTAAGTCTTTTATATGG
The DNA here is from genome assembly GCF_027579735.1 of Bombina bombina. Classification (NCBI taxonomy): domain Eukaryota; kingdom Metazoa; phylum Chordata; class Amphibia; order Anura; family Bombinatoridae; genus Bombina; species Bombina bombina. The sequence continues at coordinate 866,093,312 of NC_069499.1, read as the reverse complement.
CGGCTAGACGATTCCTTACTATCTGACCCACAAATCTTAGAAAAAATAAATAAGCAACTAGAACTGTATTTTTCCCTTAATAGTTTTCCGGAACATAATTACTCCACAATCTGGGAAGCACATAAAGCTTTTATTAGGGGGGAGTTTATTAAAATTAAGGCCTACAAGCGTAAACAGTCTCTACTGCAGTATACTAAATTAGCACAAGAAGTCTCGGAGGCAGATTACCTCTTAAAATTAAACCCAAAAGACCAATCCCTTCTGGATTCCCTAGAAAAAAAAGCGTAAGAATCTCTCTCAATATTTACAAATTGAATCTCAAAGGTTCCAGTTGTATGTTAAACAAAAATACTATGGGGAAGGTAATAGATCAGGCAAGTTATTGGCCAGGGCTTTAAAGAAGAAATCTCCACATACATACATTCATTCTTTAGACTCACGTAAGGGATATGCTATAGAAGATACAAGGTCAATAGGAAAAGTTTTTCACTCATTTTATCACAAGCTATATAACTTGTTCCCTCACAGGAACATAGACACACACAAGATATTATGTGATGAATATTTAGAGACTATGAGACTCCCCAGGCTACAACCTGATGACAGAGACTTTTTAAATTCCCCTATCTCTAGTAAAGAAATCTTAGATGCTATTAAAGATATGAAGCCAGACAAAGCCCCAGGTCCAGACGGCTTTACAAATAGGTATTATAAGACTTTTCAGTCACATTTAATCCCACACCTTCTCAATCTATTTAACAATGTCTCTAACTCTGAACCCTTTCCAGATACGATGATGCAGGCGCATATTTCAGTTATGCCTAAACCAGGCAAACCCCCAACCTCCCCAGCAAATTATCGGCCCATTTCCCTGTTGAATGTTGACCTAAAACTTTACGCTAAAATTTTAGCAGCTAGAATAAATAAATTCCTTCCTAGTTTAGTCCATCATGACCAAGTGGGTTTCGTCCCGCAGCGTGAAGCTAGAGATAATATTTGTAAGGTTGTACACCTTATGGAATATGTCAAAAAAATCCAACATTCAATCAGTACTCCTATCTACAGATGCTGAAAAAGCTTTTGATAGGCTGGATTGGACTTTTTTGCAAGCTACTCTTCAAAAATTTGGATTCCCAACTTTATTTATTAATAAAAATTTTGCCCTCTACTCCAATCCAACTGCCCAGGTCAAAGTAAACGGGACATTGTCCGATCAATTTGAAATTCAAAATGGTACACGCCAGGGTTGTCCCTTATCCCCCCTACTATTTGTATTGTCCCTAGAGCCATTGGCTGAAAGAATTCGTAATAACTCGGAGATACTAGGTATTACGGTAAACAATGAAATTTATAAATTAGCAATGTTCGCTGATGATGTCTTAATGACACTAACAGCACCCGATCAATCCTTATTGACAGCTCAACGTGAACTGGGGACATTCAGTGAAGTTTCAAATTTTTTGATTAATCATAGTAAATCGGAATTACTCCCAATAAATTTATCTAGTAGAGACATTGCAACACTTAATCAAAAGTATTCCTATAAAATACAAAATAGGGGGTTGAAATACCTGGGAATTTTTTTATCCCCACAACATGATGACCTATGTAAACTGAATTATGGTCGACTAGTGGAGGAATTTGTTCAACTGACATCTTCTTGGCTCCCAAAAAACATTTCTTGGTTGGGTAGAATTGCAGTTGCAAAAATGACACTTCTGCCAAAGGCTCTATATGTTATGTAGGCCCTCCCAATTCCCGGAGTTAGGGGATATCTAAGGAAACTTCAGTCTATTATAGATACATACATTTGGCACCGCAGGCCCCCTAGAATAGCAAAAAGTACCATATACATCCATAGAGATGAGGGAGGTTTAGGTGTTCCCCACATTTATTTATACAAACAAGCTATATCATTTAATCGTATAATCGATTGGTGTAGACAAGGAAAAAATTCTTATAAAAGATGTGTATGCCTAGAGTCGCAACTGTTGAAAACCCCACACCTAGGTAGTATATGCTGGGCCCCACAAAAACCTTCAGAAGATTTACTAGATGCGTATCCAATTTTAAAGGAGGTATGGTCCGATTGGGTACTAATAAGAGACAAATTCTGTTTGATTACTACGAAATACTCACCATTAACTATTTTATGCCCGAATAGGGGACTCCCAGTAACTTCACAAAAGACGTTAGGTATGACAATAATACCGCATTCCCTGCGGAATCATATCCCAATACATTCGCTATTGACAAATAACCAGTTATCAACTAGAGATATTTTATTGGAAAAGGGGTTGACACTGTTTAATTCCTGGTTGTTTTACCACCAGGTGAGACACTTCCTAATTACTCACAAATCATATAATTTGATGTATCGAGGGCTTCTTAAATCTCATTACCCTGGTCTGCCGATTTATACTTGTAAATGGGAGAAAGATATGAATTTAAGCTTTTCGGCTAGACAATGGTCCCTTTGGCTTAAATATACATCTAAATCTGCTCACTCTGCTATGGGGTTAGAAACAAATTTAAAGATCATTACTAGGTGGTATTTAACCCCCAGCAGATTAAAATACATGTTTAAAAACGCTAGTGATAAGTGCTGGAGGGGCTGTGGACACACAGGCACTATGTATCACATATGGTGGGATTGTGAGATGATCAAACCCTTTTGGACACAAGTTCACACATTAGCCTGCCGTGTTGTAGGTACCCAGTGGGAGCTCTCACCAAAAATAGTTTTATTTAACGATATTTTGGAAATCCCATGCAAGATTAGAAGGCATTTATATCAAATTCTAATAAATACGGCTAAAAGATTAATCCCTACATTTTGGAAGAGTTCATCAATACCTACTATCCGTCAATGGATTGAACAGGTTTCGCATACTCTGATCCTAGAGAGATATCATTATTTTAAGATAGGCCAAATGGACTTTTTCCATGATATGATGTTCCTTTGGGAGCAATTTATGCATAGTATATAAAAAATGGGAATAGCCTTGCGCCCCTATTATGTGAGGTACTTTTAAAAATCAATATTAATGTGAGTATTAATAGTTATACATCCTTGAAAAAGTTTAGATACCCTGACACCCCTCCCATAGATACAGTTTGGCTGAAGGTATTGAGAGATTCGGATACTATCAAGACCGGTATGGGTCATGGGGTATAATTTTAATTTCTATAGTTTTGGTTACTATGATTCATCCTCAGGTTTCCTGGATACTGGGCGAACTACATTTCGAGGGACTAAAAATATTGAAAATACCGAGAGTGTTAGTGATCGTACTAACTTATGTAACCCCTGACAATGGATCTTCCCTTCCACGAGTACAGTCTAGTGGAAGTCCACATACAATATTTATATTGTGAACCCCTAAATTTGTTAAATTGTATTGTTTTGTTTATTGTAATTTATACCTATGCAAGTTGACATTTAGGCAATCTCATGTAGGAGAGCCATGAAACAGTGTATTGTTGTTGTTTTTCTGTTACTATTTCAGGTACATCTTGAAACATCATCTCAGGACTTTTCCTAATTGGATATATGTATGTATATGATATGGGATACTTCAAAGAAGATATAGATTGGTTGTATATGTGATGTATATAATGTATTGCACAATTGGAAAATAAAGAAACAATAAATAAAAAAAAAAGAATTGAATCCAATTATAAAACAAATAATTGATTATCTTAGAACAAAAGAAATATGGATTTTTAGAAATCACAAAATTCTTCTAGCTCAAACAGATAAAGACATATATTAAACCTCATTTGCGAAAATATTTAATAAAATGAAGACACAAATGAAATTATTAGCATGATAGTCCAGTTAAAGGACCAGACAATACAGTGGACTTGCATAATCAATAAATGCAAAACAACAAGACAAATGCAACAGCACCTTGCGAATAAATGTTGTCCCTTTAACAATGCTAAAATAAATCATAATCTGATACTTGATCTTAAAGTAAACAGAAAAACTGAAGCAATTGCAACATCCAAATAAATCACAGGTCCAAGAAAGGTACCTGAAACTAAATAATTTTCCATAAATAAGATACAACCATCTAAAGGAAAATAAATACTATTTTGCTATAGAAACAATAGCATAATTAGTAGGAGTAGAGATAGCACCATTCTCAGCCTATTCCATTCCCTAGTATAAGGAATTGGAAAAAAAACCTCTGAAAACACAGAAGAATAAATAAGCAGAAATAGTGTTAGCTAGTCTTGAAAAAGAACTAGTTACCTTAATGTCCAAAATAATCAACACCTTTTCAACAAAGAACAAATGTACTTTAATAAAAAAGTAGATTTGTTAGTGTCAATATCTGATGAAGAAAATTCTGAATGAGAAAAAACATCATCAGAGAAGTATAAATTAGTATGTTGTTGGTCATTTGAAACTTCAATAAAAAAGAAGTTTGAAAAAGACCTAAAAATTTTATTAGAAGGCACAAAGTCAGACAAAGCCTTTAAAATAGAATCAGAAAAATATTTCTTAAAAATCTTCTAAATATTTCTTGTACATAAGATGTAAAAAGAATGGCAATATATAAAGCATAAATACTAATGGATTCTGCATGTAAAAGTTTATCATGATAACCTATTACAAACCATAGCTAAAGATAAACATTCATAACATTTAAAATAAATTAACTTAGCTTTGGTAGGACTGAACTCAGTCAAGCGTTTTTCCAGAAGTAGCTTCTGATCCAGGGTCAATCTGAGACATCTTGCAATATGTAATAGAAAAAACAACATATAAAGCAAAATCTATCAAATTCCTTAAATGACAGTTTCAGGAATGGGAAAAAATGCCAATGAACAAGCTTCTAGCAACCAGAAGCAAATAAACAATGAGATTTAAATAATGTGGAGACAATAATGACGCCCATATTTTTTAGCGCCAAAAAAGACGCCCACATTATTAGGCACCTAAATGCTTTTGGCGCCAAGAATGACGCCACATCCGGCGATGCTGACATTTTTGGTGCAAAACGTCAAAAAAATGACGCTATCACAAACAACTTCCGGCGACAAGTAAGACGCCGGAAATGACAACGAAAATTTTTGCGCCAAAAAAATCCACGCCAAGAATGACGCAATAAAAAGAAGCATTTTCAGCCCCCGCGAGCCTAATAGCCCACAGGAAAAAAAGAAAAAAATTAATTATTCATATGCATTATCCCAAATAATGAAACTGACTGTCTGAAATAAGGAATATTGATCATCCTGAATCAAGGCAAATAAATGTTTAAAAAATCTATTTAGAGGGACATAAAACCCAAAACGTTTCTTTCACGATTCAGACAGGACATGACATTTTAACCAACTTTCCAATTTACTTCTATTATCTCATTTTCTTCATTCTGTTATCCTTTGTCGAAAAGCATACCTAGGTAGAATCAGGAGAAGTAACGCACTTCTGGGAGCTATCTGCTGATTGCTGGTTGCACATATATGCGTCTTCTCATTGGCTCAGCCGATGGGGTCTATTTTCAAAGATCTTGCGGACCTGATCCGACAGTGCGGATCAGGTCCGCAAGACCTCGCTGAATGCGAAGAGCAATACGCTCTCCGCATTTAACATTGCACCAGCAGCTCACAAGAGCTGCTGGTGCAACGCCGCCCCCTGTTGACTCGCGGCCAATCGGCCTCCAGCATGGAGGTGTCAATCAACCCGATCGTACTCGATCCGGTTGATATCCAGCGATTCCTATCTGCCTCATCAGAGCAGGCGGACAGGGTTATGGAGCAGCAGTCTTTAGACCGCTGCTTCATAATTGGTGTTTCTGGTGAGTCTGAAGACTCGCCAGAAACACAGGCCCACAAGCTTAGTTCGGAGCTTGATAAATGGGCCCCGATGTGTTCCACCTAAAAGGTCTCTTTAAGTGTGATTGACAGCATGTAGTTGTCATCCACACAATGTATTTAGTGCAGATGACGACCACATAATGTCACCGGAAGTGTGGGTGTGTAGAGGGCTGATTTCAGAGCTCATTGTGGCTCCCCTGCTCTTACACCACTTCCCTGGTGGTCTAGAGTTCTGCCATTGCATGTGCGTAGTATTGTCATCAATCCCTGGAAAACCTGTAAGTGCCAGTATGTACAAGAGGGCTAAACAACGCACTTGTTTTAATGCACAAGCATATAAATACCCTTCCAACAGGCCATCAAAAATAAGAAACAAGCAAGAAAAAGACGACGGCACTACTAATGCTGTGTCCCACTAGTTTTCAAATTTCTTCTCAGAGTATGAGAAATACCAATAGTATTTAGGGAGACTGGGTGCTGTACATAGGGAAAGACTAACTAGCAAATAACAATTGCAGTAAGCAATTGCAAGGATGTACTTGGGTAGCACTCACCAGCAAATAATCTATTTTAGGTCCAATACTACCATAGGTAAAGAAGCCCAAAGTAGGGTGAATTAAAACTTAACTTTTATTTCATAAGTTAAAATCATTACAACACATTAAAATTGGCAAACAGTGTGTGGTGTGGGAATGTTGCTCCTGGGAAGGAGATACCAAATTGTATATTCTAGGTAAATTCTGAGGAGAATGTCCTCACTATTGTGGGGTGCTACAGTGTACCTCGGGTGTCACCCTTTTAAGTGAGATCCTGAGTTATATCTCAGGTGTAGCTAATCCACCAATAGTTGAGTCAGTCCTCAGTGTGAGGGGTGTGAATAATAATATTAAGAAGTTGGGGACCCTGACTGTAACGGTCCCCACTTGCTATTTGCCACTTAGATATTAGTAAATGGAATAGAATTACCACCTTACTGATTATACTGGGGGGAGTATCAGCTGCATAATACTGGGTTGGGAGGATATTATTATATTGTGAGGCGGTATCTATAAGGCCATATAACACATCTTATATTATTTGTTATACCCACTTATATACGTGGGTTCAAAAGTTTTCCCCAGCTTGTAGGGATAATCAGATTAGGCGTATTCCAGTATTAATCTGATATTACGGATATTCTGTACTTGTGTATGGATAGCTCTGTTGGTTAATTTAAATTGTTTATTGGTGCCAACAAATGTTAGTGGAATTCCATACAGAGGACTAAACACACATATAAATCCGGTACAGTATTAGTTTATTTGTTACTGGATGGAATGCTTCGTGCAAACTAATATATATAGTAGTATGTAGTGCTTATACTCGTGTGGTGACGCCTAGCATCTAGGTGAGACCCTTTGTAACGAAATCTGGCAGGTCTCGGCTGTAAAATGACAGCTGTGGTATTCAAAAAAGATTGCTTAACTTGATACTGACTTCCTTGGTCTCAGAGTTACTAATTTGTGTAGCTGTGATGTCAGATTACTTCCCCTAATGGGTTATATGTACACAGACTTTCGTGGCGTCAAGTATATATCTATAGATTCCTTTACATAAGGTTCAAGTTAGCAGTATACTTCACCAGTGATAACTGTCTATATTGACCCCCAGATCTGATCTAATATATCTCATCAGTAAGTATTATATGCTGATCTCGGAGTATATAGTTTATTTAACCGGAAGGCTATCTATGGATACCATTGATGGAGTAGCGGAACGGTTATTAAAGCCTTGATAATAAAATTAGTATTTCCGTTAAGCCTCCCCCGCTTTAATGTAAATAAATAGATCACTTAATATTCTAGTTTACAGTAGCCTTTGACAAAGCCTTCGTGGCGAAACATGTCAGGGCAGCTGGAGAATTTTTCTCCATTTTAACTTATAACAAACAGTGTGATTTGGTGCATGAATGTTTAACCAGAATTGAATTTAAAATGGTATATGTGTGAGAGATTGTGTGCAACCGAGACCTTCTAGCTATATACAAGCTGCTAACTATTTGTACCGGCACCTTACTTATGGCTATCTCCTAAAATAGATACGCTACGAATTAATATATTAGGGTTAAAGGGCTTCACAGCTACCGTAACCTAGAATATTAAGTGATCTATCTATTTACATTAAAAGCTGGGAGTCTTAACGGCAATACTAATTTTATTACCGAGGCTCAAATAACCGTTCTGCTACTCCTTTAATGGCAACCATAGACAGCCTTTCGGTTATATAAGCTATATACTCCCAAACCAGCATATAATACTTACTGAGGAGATATATTAGATCAAATCTGGGGGTCAATATAGACAGTAATAGACAGTAATTACTGGCGATATATACTGCTAATCTGAACCTTATATAAAGGAATCTATAGATATATGCTTGATGCTATGAAAGCAATCGAGACCTTCTAGCTATATACAAGCTGCTAAGTATTTGTACCTGCACCTTACAAACCGCTATCTCTAACAATAGATACACTACGAATTAATGTATTATGGTAAAAGGGCTTCACAGCTACTGTAACCTAGAATATTAAGTGATCTATTTATTTACATTAAAGCGGGGGAGGCTTAACGGAAATACTAATTTTATTATCAAGGCTTTAATAACCATTCCGCTACTCCATCAATGGTATCCATAGATAGCCTTCCGGTTAAATAAGCTATATACTCCGAGATCAGCATATAATACTTACTGATGAGATATATTAGATCAGATCTGGGGGTCAATATAGACAGTTATCACTGGTGAAGTATACTGCTAACTTGAACCTTATGTAAAGGAATCTATAGATATATACTTGACGCCTCGAAAGTCTGTGTACATATAACCCATTAGGGGCAGTAATCTGACATCACAGCTACACAAATTAGTAACTCTGAGACCAAGGAAGTCAGTATTAAGTTAAGCAATCTTTTTTGAATACCACAGCTGTCATTTTACAGCCGAGACCTGCCAGATTTCGTTACAAAGGGTCTCACCTAGATGCTAGGCGTCACCACACGAGTATAAGCACTACATACTACTATATATATTAGTTTGCACGAAGCATTCCATCCAGTAACAAATAAACTAATACTGTACCGGATTTATATGTGTGTTTAGTCCTCTGTATGGAATTCCACTAACATTTGTTGGCACCAATAAACAATTTAAATTAACCAACAGAGCTATCCATACACAAGTACAGAATATCCGTAATATCAGATTAATACTGGAATACGCCTAATCTGATTATCCCTACAAGCTGGGGAAAACTTTTGAACCCACGTATATAAGTGGGTATAACAAATAATATAAGACGTGTTATATGGCCTTATAGATACCGCCTCACAATATAATAATATCCTCCCAACCCAGTATTATGCAGCTGATACTCCCCCCAGTATAATCAGTAAGGTGGTAATTCTATTCCATTTACTAATATCTAAGTGGCAAATAGCAAGTGGGGACCGTTACAGTCAGGGTCCCCAACTTCTTAATATTATTATTCACACCCCTCACACTGAGGACTGACTCAACTATTGGTGGATTAGCTACACCTGAGATATAACTCAGGATCTCACTTAAAAGGGTGACACCCGAGGTACACTGTAGCACCCCACAATAGTGAGGACATTCTCCTCAGAATTTACCTAGAATATACAATTTGGTATCTCCTTCCCAGGAGCAACATTCCCACACCACACACTGTTTGCCAATTTTAATGTGTTGTAATGATTTTAACTTATGAAATAAAAGTTAAGTTTTAATTCACCCTACTTTGGGCTTCTTTACCTATGGTAGTATTGGACCTAAAATAGATTATTTGCTGGTGAGTGCTACCCAAGTACATCCTTGCAATTGCTTACTGCAATTGTTATTTGCTAGGCCATCAAAAATGCCTAGAGAGCTCCAAAATCCCTTGCTTTAAAGCCCCTAAGCTTCTTAAAAATAAATCCCCTATATACATTTTAATAGTCAGGGGATCACTGTAGTAATAGTGATCACCTGGTGTACATACATGAGCATTTATTTGAATAGAGGTTAATTGGAGCCCCTATGTGCAGATCAAAGTTACAATACCATTTATTTATATGAGGATTGCCCATTCCTTTTACTGTAGAGTTTAAGGGAAAAAGAACAAACACTACCGTTTCTAACCATGTACATTTTTAATTAAAAAAATATTTGTCATACTTTATATTGCAGGTTTTTACAAGTCATGATATATACATGCAATAATGAAATAGTTTGAATCTGCAGTGTTTCCTGAAAAAAAAGATATACACAGTATATATATATATATATATATATATATATATATATATATATATATATATATACAGGGAGTGCAGAATTATTAGGCAAATGAGTATTTTGACCACATCATCCTCTTTATGCATGTTGTCTTACTCCAAGCTGTATAGGCTCGAAAGCCTACTACCAATTAAGCATATTAGGTGATGTGCATCTCTGTAATGAGAAGGGGTGTGGTCTAATGACATCAACACCCTATATCAGGTGTGCATAATTATTAGGCAACTTTCTTTCCTTTGGCAAAATGGGTCAAAAGAAGGACTTGACAGGCTCAGAAAAGTCAAAAATAGTGAGATATCTTGCAGAGGGATGCAGCACTCATTCAAAATAGTCAACAGGGTCGCAAGAAGCGTGTGGAAAAACCAAGGCGCAAAATAACTGCCCATGAACTGAGAAAAGTCAAGCGTGCAGCTGTCAAGATGCCACTTGCCACCAGTTTGGCCATATTTCAGAGCTGCAACATCACTGGAGTGCCCAAAAGCACAAGGTGTGCAATACTCAGAGACATGGCCAAGGTAAGAAAGGCTGAAAGACAACCACCACTGAACAAGACACACAAGCTGAAACGTCAAGACTGGGCCAAGAAATATCTCAAGACTGATTTTTCTAAGGTTTTATGGACTGATGAAATGAGAGTGAGTCTTGATGGGCCAGATGGATGGGCCCGTGGCTGGATTGGTAAAGGGCAGAGAGCTCCAGTCCGACTCAGACGCCAGCAAGGTGGAGCTCTGGTTTGGGCTGGTATCATCAAAGATGAGCTTGTGGGGCCTTTTCGGGTTGAGGATGGAGTCAAGCTCAACTCCCAGTCCTACTGCCAGTCTCTGGAAGACACCTTCTTCAAGCAGTGGTACAGGAAGAAGTCTGCATCCTTCAAGAAAAACATGATTTTCATGCAGGACAATGCTCCATCACACGCGTCCAAGTACTCCACAGCGTGGCTGGCAAGAAAGGGTATAAAAGAAGAAAATCTAATGACATGGCCTCCTTGTTCACCTGATCTGAACCCCATTGAGAACCTGTGGTCCATCATCAAATGTGAGATTTACAAGGAGGGAAAACAGTACACCTCTCTGAACAGTGTCTGGGAGGCTGTGGTTGCTGCTGCACGCAATGTTGATGGTGAACAGATCAAAACACTGACAGAATCCATGGATGGCAGGCTTTTGAGTGTCCTTGCAAAGAAAAGTGGCTATATTGGTCACTGATTTGTTTTTGTTTTGTTTTTGAATGTCATTGATAAAGGCTCGTGTTTGAGCCGAAACGTCTGGTTTATTTGCTGTCATTAAAACGGAGTGTTAAAGAAAAATCCTGTGTGCCTGCTTGATTGGATCCTTTCTGCAACACGGAGACCGTCCGTGGGATTCACCGCCTTTGTTCTACTGTTTGTACATTCTCAGTTAGAGCACCAGGTAGATGAGCAGATAAAGTGAGTGCTGTACACCTCTGCGTATATATATATATATATATATATATATATATATATATATATACACATGTGTGTGGGGGGGGGATTTTCATGGAAAAAATCGCTTATGGTGGGGCCTAAATATGAGCAGCATTTACTAAAACTGCAAAAACAACTCAGCATAGAGGAAGACATTACTCAGCAGAAAAAATGGTTAATTGTCATGATTTTGTATCAGTGACCAAATTTAGGCAAAATGTAACTTACATGGTTAAAAAAATATGGCCTAGATTTAGAGTTGAGCGGTAGCCGTCAAAACCAGCGTTAGAGGCTCCTAAAGCTGGTTTTTACCGCCCACTGGTATTTGGAGTCAGTCAGCAAAGGGTCTAACGCTCACTTTGCAGCCGCGACTTTTCCATACCGCAGATCCCCCTACGCCATTTGCGTATCCTATCTTTTCAATGGGATCTTTCTAACGCCGGTATTTAGAGTCGTGGCTGAAGTGAGCGCTAGAAATCTAACGACAAAACTCCAGCCGCAGAAAAAAGTCAGGAGCTTTCTTGGCTAACGCCGGTTTATAAAGCTCTTAACTACTGTGCTCTAAAAAACACTAACACCCATAAACTATCTATGTACCCCTAAACCGAGGCCCCCCCACATCGCCGCCACTCTATTAAAAATTTTTAACCCCTAATTTGCCGACCGCACACCGCTGCCACCTACGTTATCCCTATGAACCCCTAATCTGCTGCCCCTAACACCGCTGACCCCTATATTTATTAACCCCTAATCTGCCGCCCCCAACGTTGCCGCCACCTACCTACAATTATTAACCCCTAATCTGCCGACCGGAGCTCACCGCTACTATAATAAAGTTATTAACCCCTAATCCGCCTGACTCCCGCCTCAATAACCCTATAATAAATAGTATTAACCCCTAATCTGCCCTCCCTAACATCGCCGACACCTAACTTCAAGTATTAACCCCTAATCTGCCGACCGGAGCTCACCGCTACTATAATACATTTTTTAACCCCTAAAGCTAATCCTAACCCTAACACCCCCCCTAAATTAAATATAATTTTATTCTAACGAAATAAATTAACTCTTATTAAATAAATTATTCCTATTTAAAGCTAAATACTTACCTGTAAAATAAACCCTAATATAGCTACAATATAAATTATAATTATATTGTAGCTATTTTAGGATTAATATTTATTTTACAGGCAACTTTGTATTTATTTTAACCAGGTACAATAGCTATTAAATAGTTAATAACTATTTAATAGTTACCTAGTTAAAATAATTACAAATTACCTGTAAAATAAATCCTAACCTAAGTTACAATTAAACCTAACACTACACTATCAATAAATAAATTAAATAAACTACCTACAATTATCTACAATTACACCTAACACTACACTATCAATAAATTAATTAAATACAATACCTACAAATAAATACATTTAAATAAACTAACTAAAGTACAAAAAATAAAAAAGAACTAAGATACAAAAAATAAAAAAATATTTACAAACATTAGAAAAATATTACAACAATTTTAAACTAATTACACCTACTCTAAGCCCCCTAATAAAATAACAAAGCCCCCCAAAATAAAAAAATGCCCTACCCTATTCTAAATTAAAAAAGTTCAAAGCTCTTTTACCTTACCAGCCCTGAAAAGGGCCCTTTGCGGGGCATGCCCCAAAGAATTCAGCTCTTTTGCCTGTAAAAAAAAAACATACAATACCCCCCAACATTACAACCCACTACCCACATACCCCTAATCTAACCCAAACCCCTCTTAAATAAACCTAACACTAAGCCCCTGAAGATCTCCCTACCTTGTCTTCACCACACCGGGACCCGATCTGTCCAGAAGACCCTCCGAAATCTTCATCCAAGCCCAAGGGGAGGCTGAAGAGTGACGTCCATCCTCCGCCTGAAGTCTGGATCCAAGCGGCGGCTGAAGAAATCCATCATCGGGCTGAAGTCTTGATCCAAGCGGGCGCTGAAGAAGTCCATCATCGGGATGAAGTCTTCTATGAAACGGCATCTTCAATCTTCTTTCTTCCGGAGCCATCATCTTCCAGCCGACGCGGATCCATCCTCTTCTATGGACGCCTACTCGCCGAATGACGGTTCCTTTAAATGACGTAATCCAAGATGGCGTCCGTCGAATTCCGATTGGCTGATAGGATTTTATCAGCCAATCGGAATTAAGGTAGGAAAATAGAATCAGTTCAATTTTCCTACCTTAATTCCGATTGGCTGATAGAATCCTATCAGCCAATCGGAATTCGACGGACGCCATCTTGGATGACGTCATTTAAAGGAACCGTCATTCATTAGAAGAGGATGGATCCGCGTCGGCTGGAAGATGATGGCTCCGGAAGAAAGAAGATTGAAGATGCCGTTTCATAGAAGACTTCATCCCGATGATGGACTTCTTCAGCGCCCGCTTGGATCAAGACTTCAGCACGATGATGGATTTCTTCAGCTGCCGCTTGGATCCAGACTTCAGGCGGAGGATGGACGTCACTCTTCAGCCCCCCCCTTGGGCTTGGATGAAGATTTCGGAGGGTCTTCTGGACAGATCGGGACCCGGTGGGGTGAAGACAAGGTAGGGAGATCTTCAGGGGCTTAGTGTTAGGTTTATTTAAGGGGGGTTTGGGTTAGATTAGGGGTATGTGGGTGGTGGGTTGTAATGTTGGGGGGGGTATTGTATGTTTTTTTTTACAGGCAAAAGAGCTGAATTCTTTGGGGCATGCCCCGCAAAGGGCCCTTTTCAGGGCTGTTAAGGTAAAAGAGCTTTGAACTTTTTTAATTTAGAATAGGGTAGGGCATTTTTTTATTTTGGGGGGCTTTGTTATTTTATTAGGGGGCTTAGAGTAGGTGTAATTAGTTTAAAATTGTTGTAATATTTTTTTTATTTTTTGTAACTTAGTTCTTTTTTATTTTTTGTACTTTAGTTAGTTTATTTAATTGTATTTATTTGTAGGTATTGTATTTAATTAATTTATTGATAGTGTAGTGTTAGGTTTAATTGTAGATAATTGTAGGTAGTTTATTTAATTAATTTATTGATAGTGTAGTGTTAGGTTTAATTGTAACTTAGGTTAGGATTTATTTTACAGGTAATTTTGTAATTATTTTAACTAGGTAACTATTAAATAGTTATTAACTATTTAATAGCTATTGTACCTGGTTAATATAATTACAAAGTTGCCTGTAAAATAAATATTAATTCTAAAATAGCTACAATATAATTATAATTTATATTGTAGTTATATTAGGGTTTATTTTACAGGTAAGTATTTAGCTTTAAATAGGAATAATTTATTTAATAATAGTTAATTTATTTCGTTAGATTTAAATTATATTTAAGTTAGGGGGGTGTTAGGGTTAGAGTTAGACTTAGCTTTAGGGGTTAATACATTTATTATAGTAGCGATGAGATCCGGTCGGCAGATTAGGGGTTAATTATTGTAGGTAGGTGGAGACGACGTTGTGGGGGGCAGATTAGGGGTTAATAAATATAATATAGGGGTCGGCGGTGTTAGGGGCAGCATATTAGGGGTACATAGGGATAATGTAAATTGCGGCGGTGTACGGAGCGGCAGATTAGGGGTTAATAATAATATGCAGGGGTCAGCGATAGCGGGGCGGCAGATTAGGGGTTAATAAGTGTAAGGTTAGGGGTGCTTAGACTCGGGGTTCATGTTAGGGTGTTAGGTGCAGACTTAGAAAGTGTTTCCCCATAGGAAATAATGTAGCTGCGTTAGGAGCTGAACGCTGCTTTTTTGCAGGTGTTAGTTTTTTTTTCAGCTCAAACAGCCCCATTGTTTCCTATGGGGGAATCGTGCACGAGCACGTTTTTGAAGCTGGCCGCGTCCGTAAGCAACGCTGGTATCTAGAGTTGCAGTGGCGGTAAATATGCTGTATGCTCCCTTTTTGGAGCCTAATGCAGCCCTTCTGTGAACTCTAAATACCAGCGGTATTTAAAAGGTGCGGGAGAAAAAAAGCCAGCTTAGCTAACGCACCCCTTTGGCCGCAGAACTCTAAATCTAGCCGTATGAAACCAGAAAAATATATTTTGGAGTGTGTGTGTGGGGGGATTTGGACACAGCATACAATTAAAAAAATTAAATTTACCTCTATTATTAAATTTGCTTCCCATGGTATTCTTTGTTGAAGAGATACCTAGTTGGGCGTCTAGAGCACTGGATGGCAGGAATTAGTGCTGCCATCTAGTGCTCTTGCAAATGGATAACATTCTTGCAAAACTGCTGCCATATAGTGCTCCTGACATGTGCACACTCTGCAGTAAATAATACAAATAGAACAAAGAAAAACTGAAAACAAAAGTAAATTAGAAAGATATTTAAAATTGCATGATTTATATGAACTATGAAAGAAAAAATGTGGGTTTTATCTCCCTTTAAGACAGTGCATACAGCTTTATTAAATCCAATTTACCTCTATTGCCAATTATACCTCTATCTCTTGGTATCCTTGGCTAAAACTTACCTCCTTTCTATGACTGCATACTGAGGCTGGCTCACAAGGCGCATGTGTCTTAAAGGGACATTAAATTCAAATGTTGTCTTTCATGATACAGATAAAGAATACAATTTTAAACAACCTTCCAATTTACTTCTATTATTTAATTTGCTTCATTTTTAAGATATCCTTTGTTGAAGAAATAGCAATGCACAGGGGTGAGCCAATCACACGAGGCATCTATGTGCAACCACCAATAAGCAGCTACTGTGCCTATCTAGATATGCTTTTCAGCAAAGAATATCAAGAGAATGAAGCATATTAGATAATAGAAGTAAATTGGAAAGTTTTTTTTTTTAAATTGCATGTTCTATCTAAATCATAAAATAAAAAATATGGGTTTAATGTCCCCTTAAGCCCTATATGATAACGTTGTGTGCAATAAGGTTTTGCATACAGTGGCCAAGTCATGCATTCTCAGAGGCTGTCCTTGGTATACTGTCATGAAAAAGAAGTACATTTTATATATAATATATATATATATATATATATATATATATATATATAAATTTTACACTCCATCTGAATCATGGATGTTTAATTTTGTCACATTTAAGAAAAAATACCAGTGCAGTGGGTCTGTAGGTGGTGGGTGAATTCATTGTATTGCGATATATTATAGTATTGTTTCTTTCCAAGCTAGACAAATTGTAAAGATGAGTATTTAAATATCAAAAGTGTCAAAAATATGTAAATTCATTTTGAGATGTCAACAGATTTGATTCTCTTATTTCTTAAATGTTTATTGGTAATTTTAATAACCACATGAATATTTATTGGGTCCAGAACAGTACTGCACATTTTTAAATTACTAGTATTTAAAACAGAATTCAATTTTAAAAGGCCTTTTCTGCGCTTATGTTTTAAAATATGGTTTTGTTTAAACAATCTGTAACCTACATTTACATTGTAAACAGGTCCCCGTTATAAGTCTTGTTTAGTGGAAGTAGGAATTGACCCTTTTAGGCTGGCTGCTTCTTGCATTATTAAGAAAGTTGCAGCAGAATTGATTTCTCACATTCATTCGTGTAGCTCATCCTAAGAAACGGATCTATTTTTTTGCACATGACCTAAGTAAAACAAAATGGGGTTAGGGCTTCTACAGAAGTCATTATTGGAAATAATGTTCCCTATTTCCCCTGTGTGATGAAATACCAACCGAAAAGGAACAAAGCAGTTTATTTGTACATGAGAGAAAAGAATACAGACAGCAAATGAACACTAGAATGGTTGTGATACATATAATCTCTCTCACTCTAGTTCTCTCTCTCACACTCACTTTCTGTCTATCCCTCACATTCTCTCTCTTTCTCTCTCTCTCTATGCATATCTATATATATCTATATATATATCTATATCTATATCTATATCTATATATATATATATATATATATATATACAGGGCTTTTTTTGTGGGGGTACTCACCGGTACTGAGTACCCCCACCTCTGCCAACTTATAACAGGTAACATTTGTAATCATCATGTAAATACTCATAAGTATTTACATGATGAGGGGATGCAATACATAAGAGGGGATGCAATACATCAGACATTTTCTTAAAGTTACTGAGCAGAATACATCAATCAAAAATCAATGAGTACTGGCACCTTTTTTTTGAGTATCTGCTCCTTCCCCCCCCCATAAAAAGCACTGTATATATACAGGGAGTGCAGAATTATTAGGCAAGTTGTATTTTTGAGGATTAATTTTATTATTGAACAACAACCATGTTCTCAATGAACCCAAAAACCTCATTAATATCAAAGCTGAATAGTTTTGGAAGTATTTTTTAGTTTGTTTTTAGCTATAGCTATTTTAGGGGGATATCTGTGTGTGCAGGTGACTATTACTGTGCATAATTATTAGGCAACTTAACAAAAAACAAATATATACCCATTTCAATTATTTCTTTTTACCAGTGAAACCAATATAACATCTCAACATTCACAAATATACATTTCTGACATTCAAAAACAAAACAAAAACAAATCAGTGACTAATATAGCCACCTTTCTTTGCAAGGACACTCAAAAGCCTGCCATCCATGGATTCTGTCAGTGTTTTGATCTGTTCACCATCAACATTGCGTGCAGCAGCAACCACAGCCTCCCAGACACTGTTCAGAGAGGTGTACTGTTTTCCCTCCTTGTAAATCTCACATTTGATGATGGACCACAGGTTCTCAATGGGGTTCAGATCAGGTGAACAAGGAGGCCATGTCATTAGATTTTCTTCTTTTATACCCTTTCTTGCCAGCCACGCTGTGGAGTACTTGGACGCTTGTGATGGAGCATTGTCCTGCATGAAAATCATGTTTTTCTTGAAGGATGCAGACTTCTTCCTGTACCACTGCTTGAAGAAGGTGTCTTCCAGAAACTGGCAGTAGGACTGGGAGTTGAGCTTGACTCCATCCTCAACCCAAAAAGGCCCCACAAGCTCATCTTTGATGATACCAGCCCAAACCAGTACTCCACCTCCACCTTGCTGGCGTCTGAGTCGGACTGGAGCTCTCTGCCCTTTACCAATCCAGCCACGGGCCCATCCATCTGGCCCATCAAGACTCACTCTCATTTCATCAGTCCATAAAACCTTAGAAAAATCAGTCTTGAGATATTTCTTGGCCCAGTCTTGACGTTTCAGCTTGTGTGTCTTGTTCAGTGGTGGTCGTCTTTCAGCCTTTCTTACCTTGGCCATGTCTCTGAGTATTGCACACCTTGTGCTTTTGGGCACTCCAGTGATGTTGCAGCTCTGAAATATGGCCAAACTGGTGGCAAGTGGCATCTTGGTAGCTGCACGCTTGACTTTTCTCAGTTCATGGGCAGTTATTTTGCGCCTTGGTTTTTCCACACGCTTCTTGCGACCCTGTTGACTATTTTGAATGAAACGCTTGATTGTTCGATGATCACGCTTCAGAAGCTTTGCAATTTTAAGAGTGCTGCATCCCTCTGCAAGATATCTCACTATTTTTGACTTTTCTGAGTCTGTCAAGTCCTTCTTTTGACCCATTTTCCCAAAGGAAAGGAAGTTGCCTAATAATTATGCACACCTGATATAGGGTGTTGATGTCATTAGACCACACCCCTTCTCATTACAGAGATGCACATCACCTAATATGCTTAATTGGTAGTAGGCTTTCAAGCCTATACAGCTTGGAGTAAGACAACATGCATAAAGAGGATGATGTGGTCAAAATACTCATTTGCCTAATTATTCTGCACTCCCTGTATATATATATATATATATATATATATATATACATACATACATACATACATACACACACACACACACACACACACACACACACACACACAGTATAAATGCATATACAGTATATATATATATATATATATATATATATATATTTATATAAATATATACACACACATATGTATGTATATATATATATATATATATATATATATATATATATATACAGTATATAAATACATATATATATATATATATATATATATATATATTATGCAGAGTTATACAAGTTATATATTAATAGACAACATAGGGAAAGGCAGAGGGTGACAGAAGTTCTGAAGGGCCCTGTTCCAGAGAGGGTTGACGATCTATTAGTTGGAGACAAAAGTTGGTATCTATATGTCGGACATACTCATTTGTTTTTGGACAAATTATAAAATTAACAATTTTTTTCTTTACATTCATTTAGATATGATAAAAGGAACAGTCCCTTTAATGAGTCAGCAAATGGACATGTGACAAAAAAAATGAGTTGATTCATTACTCTAAAGACAGGAAAGAATTTTCTGCAGAAAGGAAAAAGCTTCACATATAAACTATTCAATAGTGATACAATAACAGAGTTCTTGTCAGTTGATTGATTCCTGTGTTAGCCAATAGATATGTTCTTGACAAACCTTATACCATTAAAAAAAACAACAAAGCAAAAAAACAAACAAAAAAACAACTAAAAAATAATCTTTTTTTGTATACTATTCCTTCATTTCATTTTAAGATGCTGTCAAGCTATTACTCTGCTGTCCTGAAATAGTCGGTGAAAGACCCTGTGAGAGATTACTGGACAAAAAGAAAGACAATGACACAAACACACACATATATGTATGTATATATATATATATATATATATATATATATATATATATAATTTTAATGATGAACTCTGACTCTTTTTACCTATAAACTATAAACCCAGTAAGTGCAGTCTTTTACTGGAGCACTATATATTTTGATCTTTCTATTCCAGTCTTTGTTCCCCATCTTGACTTTATTATATGTGTTTTATCTGTTATATCCTTGGTATATTAAAATGGAACTTGTTGGCACATTATAAATAAAGATAATTATAATTATATATGCAGTGCTTCTCTCTCTCTCTCTCTCTCTCTCTCTCTCTCTCTCTATATATATATATATATATATATATATATAAAAACATGAATTATCTTATTATCTTAGCCTTGGTAAATAATATATTATTTAATAACACTTGATATTTTATTTCTGGCTAAATCAGTTTCCTGATGCATTGTTAACAGTTTATACAGTGTACATCTGGGGCAAACTATGCAGGAATAATTGCCTAGATTTTATTATTTTTATCCTTTATGAAATGGAGGATTTCAATATATATATATATATATATATATATATATATATATATATATATAGAGAGAGAGAGAGAGAGAGAGAGAGAGAGAGAGAGAGAGAGAGAGAGAGAGAGAGAGAATATCAAATTAAAAAATTAAAACATAAAAGAAAATACAAAATTACAAAAGAAATATAGTATAGTAATATAAAAAGCAATCAAGAAGAGTCAATAAGAAGATCAATATTGAAGATCAATATGAAAAGATCAATAAAAAAGAGAAGACATATAATTCTCTCTTTAAAATATTAAAAATAAACTTGCTTATAATTAAAAAAAAACAAGCAGATTCTTATTTTGTATTATCTCCCTATTCCCCAATTATATTCTTTTTTTTTTAATATTTGGTTGCATGATAATCTGTATTCTTCTTTTCTACATTTATCCTAGAGGTATTGCTAAGCTTCCAAAATACCTTGGACTTAATAGCATAACAAAAACCAATAGGTCTTTGACCAAGAAAGAATTCTTTGTTCATACATGTTGTGAACACTGTCAAAAAAGAAACACATACAGACTCATGGACATTTATATAGACATATGCTCGTGCACACATACTGTACAATCATAACAATGAGCAAACACACACACATGGGTTATATACACACACATATTGACCACTTTATTGGTATCATATGAAGATGGACATACTGTATTTGTGCTAAATGTATTTATTTGACCGTATGCTTTTCACCAGGAGAAATTGACCTTGTAGGGGATATAATGACGTGTTAAACTACCATGAGGAAAGGAAGAAGCTACTTCCAATAAAATAAAACAAGTAATGGCACATTAGACTTGAAGGGCTCTGACCATTATGTAATCTGTTATCAGAAACAAATGTTAAGCTTGGGTGAGTGGGAGGCTGCTGATAGCGTTATTAACAGATAGATAGATAGATAGATAGATATAATAGATAGATAGATAAATAGATAGACGATAAATGAATGAATGATAGAATAGATAAATAGAAAGATAAACAAATAGATAGATGATAGATAAATAGATAGATAGATGATGGATGAATGATAGGTAGATAGATAGATAGATAGATAGATAGATAGATTGATAGATAAATAGATAGATGATTGATAGGATATATATAGATAGATAGATAGATAGATAGATAGATAGATAGATGATAGATATAGATAGATAGATAGATAGATAAATGATAGATAGATAGATAGATGATAGAGATAGATAGATAGATAGATAGATAGATAGATGAATATTAGGATAGATAGATGATAGATGATAGATATAGATAGATGAATGAATGATTGGATAGATGATTGATAGATAGATTGATTGATATATATAGGTAAATACATTTGAGAGACAGACATTTTATAATACTGTGAACATATTTTCTACATTTGTAGCTGCAATCACCTACCATTGTTTATTTAATTATGAACCAAAGCTATTGCCAGAGTTAGTTGCGGTTAAGGGTCTTGTAAATTTTTGTTACTTCATGCTGAAGCAAAATGGCTCCTACCTTACTCTATTTCCCAAACAAATGATAATAAAATGCTAGAGGGGAATCACTAGAGCTAAACTACGTTCATTGCATTCCCAAGCTACAGTTCAAGCTAGGACAATGTATCTGCATTGTCGTCTCCCACTAACAAGCCCATCCTTTTTTTGTACCTTTTCTGTAAATATATAATAAGCTGTAGATCCGGAAAAGTATTCAATTTAACTTCAAACAACTGTTTATATGAAACAGCGTGAGGGAACAGGCAAAAAGTGCGTAATGAAAGAAATCAGGCAATATCTACTTCCTGCTATATTATTCCTTACGTGATTGCATCAATGTGTGTTCCATACAGAGTATTTCTCTGCATGCTGACATATTGATTCTTTTAGTCGTCTGTGCAAACATCAAGTTAACTAATATGCAGTTTCTGGCTAATAGCACTGTAGCGAAAGCCTTGTCCTTTACAGAGCACTTCCCCTTGTGATACATCCCTGGCTAAGCCAAACTATCAGTCAATACTGTATTGTATTCTTGCTCTGACTTATGTACAGTAAACCTTTGATTTTCATGCACGCTCATTAACTGTTTCACAGTCTGAGAATAAACAACAGGTTGGTGATCACAATTCCAGCAACTGAGAGCTTAGTTTATACAGCTTATGGTAGCTTAATACAATGAGAGATTATCCCTCTAGAGAGCAAATAGAAATTCTGTCCGTTGATAAAACTTTATTTTCATCCACAAATATTTTATCACACGCCTTCTTTATAAGTTATATATGTATTGTCTCAAAAATAAAAAAAATATACCCCCCAAAATATCCAAATGAATTTAGAGGATTTGACACTAATTTATATGCAGATATTCAAGTTTAGAATATGTTGTAATAAGTGTTGTCTTTTATACAGGTACAAATCCCCAAATCCAGAATTATTCAGATATCCAGACTTTTTCATAAAAAAAAATATTAAAATAACATTTTTAAAAATTATCATTTTCCCCAAATAGTCTCAGTATTCTCTGCCTGTGTCTTTGTGTTGTTGTTTTGTATTCCAAAATGCAAATAATAGTCTTTATTTAGTTAAAAACAATTCCCTTTCTGATTACAGTACTATACTATCTTTCTGATGGTACTATGTATATAAAAGTTTAAAAATGATATAAACAATACCTTTAGGTTGCATGTACAAGCTGTATTATCACATCAGGGGCTAGATTATTTTGCGCTCCTGCTTTTATCAGGGGCTACACTATTTTGCGCTCCTGCTTGCGTGTTAACTTTGCTAGACGGAGGCTTTTTGTGCATGTCAGGTTGCATATTACAAGTTAAAGGTAAAAAGTCAGTGTGTGAGCAGAATCCTAAGCCGCTTACCAAATATCCAGAAGAAGTCAATGGAGAGCACAAACTGAAAAAAAACCTAACCCGATAGGGGTTATTGAAAGTTCACATTCCAATGTTCTTCACATAAAGAACAATGTACTTTTTATTGTAAATACAAATATCTATCTATCGATATATATATATATATATATATATATATATATATATATTCCTATAGATATGTATTTTACATGAACATTATCTGATATCTATAGAAATATATATTTAATAATAAAAAGTACATTATTTTCTATGTGAAGAACATAGAAATGTAAAATATGTGTAACATGTTGGGTTAGCACACAGGAAGATTTGCTAACTTCAATGTGCAACATTGAAATATTACATATAAAATATTTAAAAGTCAATAAAAATTAGTAAACATACAGTAAAATATTCTAAATAATCTATATAGATCTATTTTTTACAGTGTTTAATTATTTTTAATTATTTTGTTATATGTAATATTTAAAAATGCGTAACCGGCATCATTGTTTGCAGTTTAGGACTAACATGGTCGTATTAGCGCACAGGAAGAATTGCTAACAGTGCACACAATTGAAATATTACAAATTAAATATTAAAGTTAATAAAAATTATTACATTTTATTAAACATACTGTAAAATATTCTAAATAAACTAAAGAATTGATCTAATTTTAACAGTGTTTAATTATTTTTAATTATTTTGTTATATGTAACATTTAAAAATGCGTAACCGGCATCATTGTTTGCAGTTTAGGACTAACATGGTCATATTAGCGCACAGGAAGAATTGCTAACAGTGCACACAATTGAAATATTACAAATTAAATATTAAAGTTAATAAAAATTATTACATTTTATTAAACATACTGTAAAATATTCTAAATAAACTAAAGAATTGATCTATTTTTTACAGTGTTATTATTATTTTTAATTATTTTAATATTTTTTTTAATATTTGACATGTAATATTTCTGTAACTCGCATTAAAGTTAGCAATTCATTCATATGTATATATGTGTATATACATGTGTGTTTATGTATTTATTAAAAAAAAAATAATACCAATTATTAAATATTATTAAACATACTGTAAAATTCTCTAAATATTCTATACAATAGATCTATTTTTTTTACAGTGTTTAATTATTTTTATTATTCTTTTTAATATTTGATATGTAATATTTGAATAACATGCATTGAAATTAGTAATTCATTCATATGTATATATGTGTATACATGTGTGTTTATCTATTTATTTAAGTATGTATTGTATACATACATATATACACATATATACACATATGTATGTATATATATATATATATATATATATATATATATATATATTTACATACATACATTCCACTCAAATATCTTAAAATGTAATAAATCTTTTTTAATCAATTTTAATATTTAATAATGTGTTTTACTGTGTATTTACTGTAAATATTTTACATGCCAATGTTCTTCACATAGGAGAAAATGTTCTTATTATTTATAAATAGATATTCCTATATATATCTGTATATATCTATGTCTGTATATATTTATATAGATATATAAGTATAGATATACATTTAAAAAAAAATAAATATATATATATATATATATATATATATATAGAAATATCTATTTAAAAATAAAAAGAAAGTTTTCCTTTATGTAAAGAACACTGAAATGTAAAATATGCATAACTACCTTGGTTTAATGGGGTGTTGATTTAGCGCACAATAAGGATTTTTTTTATAAGCGCGCTCCATTAAAGTCTTTGGGGAGAAAAAGTTAACGCCATTGTGATATACGAATTTCTGAAAAGTGCTAAACCAAGCTCATTACAACTTTACTTCTGGGTGTGTTTGCGCTCAAACAAAAGCGATAAATAGCACGCCACTTGTAATCTGGCTGTATGTTTGCCATTCACTTCCTTTGAAGTTTGTTCTTGTCCAGGATAATGGCAGTGAAAGATCATTAACAGTCTATCCCTCAACTATTTTACAAACCTTCTCAGATGGAGGCGCAACACGCATATTGGAGAATAACTTTTATTGTTATTTATAATTGGTGGTTAACTGTTTGTACTATAATTGAGTTATTTATTGTTATTTATAATTGTTAGTTAACTGTTTGTATTATAATTATGTTTGTATACTGCTATATATATTCAAAATGTAATAGCTCTTAAAGGGACATGAAATCCAGAATGTTTTTTTCAAAATTCAGATAGAGAATACAATTTTATACAACTTTCCAATGTACTTCTATTATCTATTTTCTTCATTCTCTTGATATCCTTTGTTGAAAAGCATATATCAATAGGCTCAGTAGCTGTTGATTGGTGGCTGCACATAGATGCCTCATGTGATTGGCTCCCCATGTGCATTGCTATTTCTTCAAAAAAGGATATCTAAAGAATGAAGCAAAGTAGATAATAGTAGTAAATTGGAATGTTGTTGAAAATTGTATTCACTATCTGAATTTCAGTTTGATGTCCCTTTAAAATGCATAATTATGTATAGTAAAACTTAATAATGTATATTCATTGTTTATTTTGCCCACTTTATCTGTAATTTATCACTGAAAGTTGTGTTTTTTTCCACTGACCCCAAAGAGGCTGTAGTGTGTGCAGAAGGAACCTGAAAACATAATCTACAATATTCTTCACAGTGATTGTTTGATCAGTGCTAAAGTTGTCTAAATGTTTTTTTACTTGGCCAGAGCAATGGAGATAAGATGAACAATACTCAAGGGGATTCTCAAAGGGTGCATTCCTGGACTGCAAAATGATTCTAATTTTGCTAAAATTAAAACAAATTCAATTATTTTTGTATATTTATTTTCTACAATGATATTTTGCAGTGCAGTTATTCATTGCTGAATTATTCTATGCATGTATAAAATCACTTTAATGTCCTTTAAAGGACAGCATCCCTCTAACTTAGATAGATCGCTTTTTTATTGAGAACATAAAGCTAATAGCTTCATTTATTTTCAGTCCTTTCTGGCTGCCATGTAGCTATTATTGGTTTACAAATACCTGATTAGTAATTCTTTCATTACCATTTGGAAAGCAGAACACTTTCTATTGGCTCCTAAGTTGTAACGCTCCTTTTTTTTTATTTATTCACTTGTAGAGGTGCAGATATTTATATTATTCAAAAAATTTAAATATGCGGTTTAAAAGATAAAAAATTATTTGATTTTATTTGGCATTTTAAAAGTTTGGTTATAATAAAACCACAAAGTAGGCAGAAAAGGTCTGACGCGTTTCGGCATCCATGTTTGCCGTAATCATAGAATCATTTTTTTATATTTTAAACCGCCTATTTCCATTGTTTTAATAATTTTGCAACTTACAGGCTTGAGGCACCCGTTCACAAGGCGTTTTTTCTGTGACATCAGTTTGTAGAGACCTGAAGCACCTACGGAGGCATTGACTGTTTGTTTACGGAGCCAGACATGAGATGACTGCTTGGATTCTAAGACAGTTGTAAGTCGAAAGTTGAAGTGCCAAAAGACTGGAGCAACATTTGTGTAAGTATGGTCCGAATTTGAATGTAAAAAGGACTACTTCGATGAATCTTTAGAGCACGTTTATCGACAATCTGAGGAAAGCTGTGAAAACTGAAGGTAAGCAGCGGATATTTACTTACCCATGGGAAGTGTATATACTTATGAAAGTGATGCATTGCACCTTTAAAGAGAGAAAAAAGAGGGGAAATAAATTCCTGACAATCCTGCTAATACAATAACACTGGTAGGTTTTCATAGTGGTCTCCCGGTCTGATTAAAAAGAGCTATTTATCTTTAAGAGGACATCATATTCATATTTTTTCTAGATATTTATATTGTTTAAAGTTGGCAGTGAGACAAAATTTCAATTTGGAAAATGATCAATGAACTGAACAATTACTGCAGTTTTTTTTTTAATTGCATGCAAAAGCATCCCGCCCCATTTTGAAATTGCTGTTGCACATTTTGCCCATTGAAATTTGTTGCCAATTTTGAAATTGTGCAGTCTACCACTTAGAAATATTTCTACGCACTGACACACACACTCAAAATTATGTCACTCTAGTACAGGCTTACGGCCTAGTAAAAGAAAGTGCTGTATTTTTATATTATAAAACTGAGAATTGCAGACTATCGGAACAGAAAGAGTTAAAAAGTAGTTTTGCAGTTTTATGACAGTGCATTGCTGTGCTACCTTTCTACTTTATTGCTTAGGTATGAGCCAGCATAACTTACGAAGAGTTGGGCATCAATCATTTTCTAGGCCTGAATCACAGAAAGGAAATCTTTATTGTCTCCCAACTAAATAACATCCCTTTAATGTAACGGCATATGTCTGTAATAAATATTAACAATGTCATTGCCACTGGCGCTTGTAATTCACATCAATATGTTACATTATCTCCAAGAGAGGGAGATTTCAGCTGGTACTTCTAGAACATGTTTATATACTTTTCTTTTTTGATGATTATACATTTCAGATTTTTCAAGATGGAATAAAACCAACTACTATAACAGATTTTTTTTTTTCAAGAAAACAGGAAATCAAACCATTCTGTTTTATTGAAGTTAAACAAAATATTCTCCTCTGAAATTATTTAATATGTATGAAATCATCATTGTTGATTTAAAAAGAAATTGGCAGGTTTCTAAAATGTTATCAAATGCTTTCTGGCTGTGAGACTGGTGATCACCACCATATTAGATTTAAAAAACATTGTATATTTTGGCTAGTAAAACAACTATATGCTGCTCTTTAATTGTTAAACCACCAATACTTACATTCCCGTTTTTGAAGTCGGGCAAAAATTCAACTACTAAAATTCTTAGTATAAACTTTAGATGGCGGCATCTGAGGTCCTAAATTATATATATATATATATATATATATATATATATATATATATATATATATATATATATATATATATATATATATATATATATTCACATCATACACACAAAGGTCAAAAGCCCAATTTGAAAATTATATGCAAAACACCTGCCGAGTTTTTGCTGTTCAATTATAGGTATAATGTGCTAGGAGTTTGCAGGTCAGCAGGCCCGTGAGGAGAGGCACTACAAACTAACGGCTAGATTTAGAGTTTTGTCAGTAACGACCCGCGTAGCTAACGCTGGCTTTTTTCTGGCCGCACCTTTTAAATAACTCTGGTATTGAGAGTTCACAGAATGGCTGCGTTAGGCTCCAAAAAGGGAGCGTACAGGCATATTTAACGCCACTGCAACTCTCGATACCAGAGTTGCTTACGGATGCGGCCAGCTTAAAAAACGTGCTCGTGCACGATATCCCCATAGGAAACAATGGGGCTGTTTGAGCTGAAAAAAAACCTAACACCTGCAAAAAAGCCGCGTTCAGCTCCTAACGCAGCCCCATTGTTTCCTATGGGGAAACACTTCCTACGTCTGCACCTAACACTCTAACATGTACCCCGAGTCTAAACACCCCTAACCTTACACTTATTAACCCCTAATCTGCCGCCCCCGCTATCGCTGACCCCTGCATATTATTTTTAACCCCTAATCTTCTGCTCCGTACACCCCGCCACCTACATTATCCCTATGTACCCCTAATCTGCTGCCCTAACATCGCCGACCCCTATATTATATTTATTAACCCCTAATCTGCCGCCCACAACGTCGCCTCCACCTAACTACACTTATTAACCCCTAATCTACCGACCGGACCTGAGCGCTACTATAATAAATGTATTAACCCCTAATCCGCCTCACTCCCGCCTCAATAACCCTATAATAAATAGTATTAACCCCTAATCTGCCCTCCCTAACATCGCCGACACCTAACTTCAAACATTAACCCCTAATCTGCCGACTGGAGCTCACCGCTATTCTAATAAATGTATTAACCCCTAAAGCTAAGTCTAACCCTAACACTAACACCCCCTTAAGTTAAATATAATTTAAATCTGACGAAATAAATTAACTCTTATTAAATAAATTAATCCTATTTAAAGCTAAATACTTACCTGTAAAATAAACCCTAATATAGCTACAATATAAATTATAATTATATTATAGCTATTTTAGGATTAATATTTATTTTACAGGTAACTTTGTATTTATTTTAACCAGGTACAATAGCTATTAAATAGTTAAGAACTATTTAATAGCTAAAATAGTTAAAATAATTACAAAATTACCTGTAAAATAAATCCTAACCTAAGTTACAATTAAACCTAACACTACACTATCAATAAATAAATTAAATTAAATACCTACAATTATCTACAATTAAACCTAACACTACACTATCAATAAATAAATTAAATACAATTCCTACAAATAAATACAATTAAATAAACTAACTAAAGTACAAAAAATAAAAAAGAACTAAGTTACAAAAAATAAAAAAATATTTACAAACATTAGAAAAAAAATTACAACAATTTTAAACTAATTACACCTACTCTACGCCCCCTAATAAAATAACAAAGCCCCCCAAAATAAAAAAATGCCCTACCCTATTCTAAATTACAAAAGTTCAAAGCTCTTTTACCTTACCAACATTACAACCCACCACCCACATACCCCTAATCTAACCCAAACCCCCCTTAAATAAACCTAACACTAAGCCCCTGAAGATCTTCCTACCTTGTCTTCACCATGCCAGGTATCACCGATCGTTCCAGGCTCCGAAATCTTCATCCAAGCCCAAGCGGGGGCTAGACATCCATCATCCGACGGCTGAAGAAGTCCAGAAGAGGGTCCAAAGTCTTCATCCTATCCAGGAAGAAGAGTAGATCCGGACCGGCAACCATCTTCTTCCAAGCGGCATCTTCTATCTTCATCCGATGAGGACCGGCTCCATCTTGAAGGCCTCCATCGCGGATCCATCCTTCTTCTCCGACGACTTCCCGACGAATGACGGTTCCTTTAAGGGGCGTCATCCAAGATGGAACCAGAAAACGTATAATGCAAAATGCTATTTAGAATTGAAATGCCACCAATGCACATTTCGATTTTGACCTTTCTGTACCTTTAAGATATTTAAAATTGTGTGTTATTCTTTGCACAAAATTGTGCAAAATATAACACACACTGTGATGTTGGTTATATCTACTTGTAAATCTAGTCCATTATGTCTAGTTGCTATTGTGAATGAATAACTTAAAGATATTTTTTAATCAATCAAAAAACTAAAATAAATATCATATAAAAAAAAATCTAATTCTTAATACTGGAGCCTAAGAAAGGTGTGTTGTTAACATTATCTCTTGTGCTTTATATTTCCACAAGTATTTATCAGCATATGCTGTACAAAGGTACCATTATGCTCTGTAGGGGCAGTCAAAAACAGTCCAGAAAATGATTGCATCATATTATCAACAGCTTATAGAAAGCCTGATACACAATTTGCCAGAAGCTTTATGAAAGAGACCTTGAAATTATTTGGTGTAATAGCTGTAAGATCGAATATTTGATTTGTTTGAATATTCTAATAGCAAAGATACCTCTAGTTATTAAATTCCTAAATCCATTTACAGGTTTTTCCCATCTCTTTCTATTTTCTCATCTGTATTTGATCTCTTACTTTCTCTTCTTTCTATGGGTCTCATGTACTAAGGCCAGTAGGGATATGGTAACTGACTGAACTCAGAGGTGACAGAGGGGCCAACTTATCAAGTGTCTGGCGGACATGATCCGCTCTAGCGACAGCGTATGCATTTATCATTGCACAAGCACTTCTGGTGAACTGCTTGTGCAATGCAGCCCCTTGCAGATTCACAGCCAATTGGCTGCTAGCAGGGGGTGTCAATCAACCTGATCGTATTAGATCGGGCGGAGTGATGTCCGCAGCCTCAGAGGCAGCAGACGAGTTAAGGAGCAGCGGTCTTAAGACCCCTGCTTCTTAACTCCTGTTTCCGACGGGCCTGAAGGCTCGTGCAGAAACAGGGGTATACGGCCCCATTTGGGCCGTGATAAATCGTCCCCAGAGAGTTAAGAAGCAGCGATCTAGTGGCACGTGTCAGCCTTCCCTGCAAGTGCTCAAAAGCAGAATATGCTGTTTAATTCATTGGCCTCTAGTTATTAAGCTCCGTACTTACCTGCATTCGCCGGCCCCAATACGCCTGCCTAAGTTCGCCTAATCTCGCTGCCGCAGACCTGAATACGCTCGCCAAATTTATCAATAAAACTGTCAAAAAGCCGTGCACCAAGTTTGGAGTGATGAGCAGCGTACTGTGATATTTATCAGTCATCGATCTCGCTGCTCTTCTGCTTTTTCCCAGCTTTATTGATACCCCTGTCACTAAGCACCCACACTATACTATACTGTTATACCCCCTATACTGCCGCCCCCGGAGCCCCCCGCAACTAAATAAAGATTTTACCCCCTATACCGCCGCCCCCGCAACTAAATAAAGATTTTACCCCCTATACCGCCACCCCTGGAGCCCCCCGCAACTAAATAAAGATTTTACCCCCTATACCGCCGCTCCCGGACCCCGCCGCAACTATGATAAATCTATTAACCCCTAAACCGCCGCTCCCTGACCCTGCCGCCACCTACATAATACCTATTAACCCCTAATCTGCCGCCTCCTATACCGCCCCCACCTATATTAAATTTATTAACCCCTATCCTGCCCCCTATACTGCCGCCACCTATATTAAACTTATTAACCCCTATCCTGCCCCCCCTACACCGCCGCCACTATATTAAACTTATTAACCCCTAAACCTAAGTCTAACCATAACACCCCCCCTAACAAATATTATTTAAATAAATCTAAATAAAAATTAATATTATTAACTAAATTATTCCTATTTAAAAATAAATACTTACCTGTAAAATAAACCCTAAGATAGCTACAATATAACTAATAGTTATATTGTAGCTATTTTAGGATTTAATTTTATTTTACAGGCAACTTTGTATTTATTTTAACCAGGTACAATAGTTATTAAATAGTTATTAACTATTTAATAACTACCTAGCTAAAATACTTACAAAATTACCTGTAAAATAAATCCTAACCTAAGTTACAATTAAACCTAACGCTACACTATCATTAAATTAATTAAATAAATTAACTACAATTACCTAAAATTAAATTCAATTAAATAAACTAAATTATAGTACAAAAAAACAAACAAACACTAAATTACAGAAAATAAAAAAGAATTACAAGAAGTTTAAGCTAATTACACCTACTCTAAGCCCCCTAATAAAATAATAAAGCCCCCCCAAAATAAAAAATGCCCTACCCTATTCTAAATTACAAAGTAATCAGCTCTTTTACCAGCCCTTAAAAGGGCTTTTTGCGGGGCATTGCCCCAAAGTAATCAGCTCTTTTACCTGTAAAAAAAAATACAACCCCCCCAACATTAAAACCCACCACCCACATACCTCTACTCTAAAACCCACCCAAACCCCCCTTAAAAAAACCTAACACTAACCCCCTAAAGATCACCCTACCTTGAGCCGTGTTCACCTAGCCGGGCCGAATTCTTCATCCAAGCGGGGCAGAAAAGGTCCTCCATCCGGTAGAAGTCTTCATCCAAGCGGTGTCTTCTATCTTCATCCAACTGCGGCTCCATCTTGCAGACCTCTGACACGGAACATCCTGCCGGCCCGACGACTACCCGACGAATGAAGGTTCCTTTAAGGGACGTCATCCAAGATGGCGTCCCTCGAATTCCGATTGGCTGATAGGATTCTATCACCTAATCGTAATTAAGGTAGGAAAAATCCGATTGGCAGATCCAATCAGCCAATCTATTTACATTCTTTCCAAAATACCAGACTGGTTTTATTTTATACTTTTAGTTTAATCTTTCGCTGTCTAAATACCTGTTTATTAAATATAATTTAATTGCTGCAGTGTGCTCTTAGGAATCAGTAATGCTTGCTCCAGCATCACGATTGCTCCTGATTTAGTTATTCTGCTTGCCATTTACGTAGGGTGACCAGACGTCCCTGATTTCCGGGGACAGTCTCCGGATTGAGGAGACTGTCCCTGGACAAATTATGTCCCCGGAAATGTCCCCGGAAAGATGGTCAGCAGTGATGCTGCAGGCAGAAGAATGCGGAGAGTTTTATTTTGTAGGCAGCAGCATTGTGAGTAGGGCCCAGACCAGGAGGAAGTGGTAGGAAAAGAGTATGCGTTGAGGGTTGTAGGGGTTTGGAGCAAAGAACGGGTGCTCTGCTGACCCCAGGGGGAATATCTGGCTGGTCTGTACCTCCACTCACTGGCAGTGATTGTCACTCTTCCAGTTCCCTCTACTGCGGTTCCTGCTCAGCCTCTCTATCATTGTCAGTTTGTCACTAAAAGAGATGCTGGGGTGAGTAGGGACTATGGCAGAGGGAACAGGAAGGCTACCCGGGACAGACTAATCCATATTGATGGAAGCGCTCTGTCATATTTCAGAGCAGGAGGGAGGAGCACCTGCCTGGAGATACACATTGGAAGTGTAAGGGGAAGCATGGGGGCTCCCAGAGCAGCACTTACTGCATTTATGGATATTCCCCCAAATGGGATGCTGGACGGGCAGTTCTCCTGATGGTAGGGAGGAGGGTGAGCTGGGTGTTGTGTGACAGACAGGGGTAGGGCTCTACTCATAGAGCACATATAATTTGTAGCTGGGGCAGGGGCTGTCTGCAAGACTGGCAGGGATATTGGGGAGAGAGGAGGGAAAGTGACCCCAGGGATAGGAGGGAGAGAGACAGGGAAACTGACCCTATTGATCTCTACTCCTTTCACTGCTGTCTCCTCCCTTACATTGGTGTTTCTCCCCTTCTTTCATTGTCCTCTTCCCTCTTTCATTGTTCTCTCCCCCATTTCAGTGTTCTTCCCCCTATTTCAGTGTTCTTCCCCCTATTTCAGTGGTCTCTCTCCCCCCTCATTAAGTGGTCTCTCTCCCCTCTTTCATTGGTCTCTCCCCTCTTTCAGTGGTCTCCCTCTCCCCAGTCTCTCTCTGTCCTCCCCCTCTGTCTCTCTCTGTCCTCCTCCTCTGTCTCTCTCTGTCCTCCCCTTCTGTCTCTCTCTGTCCTCCTCCTCTGTCTCTCTCTGTCCTCCTCCTCTGTCTCTCTCTGTCCTCCTCCTCTCTCTCTCTCTGTCCTCCTCCTCTGTCTCTCTCTGTCCTCCTCCTCTGTCTCTTTCTGTCCTCTACCTCGCTCTCTCTCTCTGTCATCCTCCTCTGTCTCTCTCTGTCCTCCTTCTCTGTCTCTCTCTGTCCTCCTCTGTCTCTCTCTGTCTCCCACTGTCTCTCTCTGTCTCTCTCTCTCTGACTCCAACTATGTCTCTCTATCTGTATATCTGTCCTCCCTCTCTGTCTCTCTCTGTCTCCCCCTCTGTCTCTCTCTCTCTCCCCCCCTCTGTCTCTCTCTGTCTCTCTCTCTGTCTCCACCCTCTCTCTCTCTCTCTCTCTCTCTCTCTTTCTCTCTCTCTCTCTCTCTCTCTCTCTCTTTCTCTCCCTCTGTTTCTCTCTCTGTCTCCCCTATGTCTTACTCTCTCTGTCTCCCCCTTTGTATCTCTCTGTCTCCCTCTCTCTCTCTGTCTCCCTCTCTGGCTTTCTCTCTGTCTCCTTCTCTGTCTCTCTCTCTCCCTCCCCCTCTGTCTCTCTCTCTGTCTCCCACTCTGTCTCTCTCTCTGTCTCCCCCTCTGTATCTCTCTCTCTCTGTCTCCCCCTCTGGCTTTCTCTCTGTCTCCCCGTATGTCTCTCTCTCTCTGCCTCCCCCCTCTATTTGCCTCCCCCTCTGTCTCTCTCTCTCTGCCTCCCCCTCTGTTTCTCTCTCTGCCTCCCCCTCTGTCTCTCTCTCTCTGTCTCCCCCTCTGTCTCTCTCTGCCTCCCCCTCTGTCTCTCTCTCTGCCTCCCCCTCTGTCTCTCTCTGCCTCCCCCTCTGTTTCTGCCTCCCCCTCTGTCTCTCTCTCTGCCTCCCCCTCTGTCTTTCTCTCTCTGTCTCCCCCTCTGTCTCTCTCTCTGTCTCCCCCTCTGTCTCTCTCTCTGCCTCCCCCTCTGTCTCTCTCTCTGCCTCCCCCTCTGTCTCTCTCTCTGCCTCCCCCTCTGACTCTCTCTCTGCCTCCCCCTCTGTCTCCCTCTGCCTCCCCCTCTGTCTCTCTCTGCCTCCCCCTCTGTCTCACTCCCTCTGTCTCTCTCTCTGCCTCCCCCTCTGTCTCTCTCTCTGCCTCCCCCTCTGACTCTCTCTCTGCCTCCCCCTCTGTCTCCCTCTGCCTCCCCCTCTGTCTCTCTCTGCCTCCCCCTCTGTCTCACTCTCTCTGTCTCCCCCTCTGTATCTCTCTATCTCCCCCTCTGGCTTTCTCTCTGTTTCCCCCTCTGTCTCTCTTTCTGTCTCCCCCTCTGTCTCACTCTTTCTGTCTCCCCCTCTATCTCACTCTCTCTGTCTCCCCCTCTGTATCTCTCTCTCTGTCTCTCCCTCTGGCTCACTCTCTATGTCTCCCCCTCTGTATCTCTCTCTCTCTGTCTCCCCCTCTGGCTTTCTTTCCCTCTCTGTCTGTCTTTCTCTATCTCTCTCTTTTTCTCTCTCCCTCTGTGTCTGTCACTCTGTCTCCCTTCTTGTCCCAATGTCTCCCTCCAAAATTGCAGTTAGTGGATAATCACAAATAAACATAGTTTTTTTTTATCATTTGCCAATAAAAAAAAAATGTCCCCAGATTTCAAATTAAAAATCTGGTCACCTTACATTTACGGGACTGAGCTTATATAACCAGTTTGTTCCAGTTCTATAATTCCCATTGTTCCAGGTGCCTCAAATGTATCCTTATACTCCCCACTGCTATTACCCAGTTTATGGCTGATATACCGAAAATTGTTGCTGCACCCACCTCTACAGGTATTATTCCTTTTCAAGTTTGGTTTTAAATGCCATTTAATAAAGTAGAATAGCATAAACAACAAATGCATAGTAAATTAACAATACAATAACACTTGCTTCAAAACAAGCAGTAGATTTTTTTTTCTAGCAAATTTCAAACTTTGCTTTTTATAAAAAATGAATAGGTAACACAATTGAACCAGCAACTCATAAGACTAGATTTATCTTTATTGATTGTGTGATGGTGTTTGATTGCAAAATAATGCAGTCTGCACTATCAGTATCAGAATGCAGAAACAACAGTAAAAAAACAAACAAACAAAAAAACTGCAAGAGACTAAAGATAACAGAGAACTGTCACCCTAAGGAAGTTAAAGGGACAGTCTACAATATCATTTTTATTGTTTAAAATAGAAAATCCCTTTATTGCCTATTCCCCAGTTTTGCATAACCAACACAGTTATATTATTACGCTTTTTACCTCTGTGATTACCTTGTATCTAAGCATCTTCTGACAGCCCCCTAATTACATGATTTTTTATTTATTATCTATTGATTTGCATTTAGTGCTGTGTTGTGCTAAATCTTAGATAACTTCTCGAGCGTGAACACATTGTTATCTATATGGCCCACATGAACTAGCAGTCTCCTGTTATGAAAAGCAAATACAAAGCATCTGATTAAGAGGCTCTCAATAGAGCATTTGAAACAGGCAGAAATTTAGAGGTTAAAATGTTATAAAGTATATTAATCTAACAATGTTGGTTGTGCAAAGCTGGGGACTGGTTAGTAAAGGCATTGTCTATCTTTTTAAACAATAACAATTTTTGTGTAGACTGTCCCTTTAAAGTAGCTACTACTTAAACTCAAATGGATCCAACTGAAAAAAAACAAAACATAGAAAGATACGAAACAGAACTTTTCAAGAAAGCATCATCATCATCATCATCATAATAATAATAATAATAATTTGGATTATCAGAATGGAGCCTGATGAATTACTAAAATGTATTTGGCAACATGAAAAATACCCAGAAGTGTGCAGAATAGCTCATCATGTTGATGAACCAAATTAAACATTTTTGTGATGCCAGGGGGAACTCGTGTGGTGGCTGTTGGGTTATGTGTAGATCTCAGACATCCCAACTCTCCCTGAAGTTCAGGGAGTCTCCCTGATTGTAATATCGGCTCCCTGATGCCAGAAAATGGAATGCAATCTTCCTGAAATTCCAAGTACCATGATCCAATGTGGCCCAAATCCAGAAAAGTGTTTCTTTAAGGAATGCCTTTAGTTGCTGGGACGTTATAGAACCCTTAAAGCATGCATCAGTAACCAAAAAGCCCTCACTGATTTTAATAAAATAAAACACAAATGCTACCTTATTTACTGCACGTAATTAAACTTTGTATTCTAAAATATTTAAGCATTCAACAAGCGTACGATCACTGGAAAAAAGGTTTGTTGTATGTGGTTGTGCAATAAAGCTACTTTTTTAATGTGACCTTAGTGGGAAGCTACTTTAATGATAAGTCTCTATCTTATTTAGGGTTTCAAGGTGTCCAATATATAACTGGGGGGGTCGGCACAGTACTGGGTGAAGCTACCTCCCTGAAATGAGTTTTTGCAGGTTGGGATGTCTGAGATCTGATGTATACATTTTGAAAATCGAATTTAAAGGAAGGGTTATATCTATATGTCATTCTTAGAAAAAGGGCAGACAGGAAACTTAAAGGGACAATCTACTCCAGAATTTGTATTGTTTAAAAAGATAGATAATCCATTTATTACACATTCCCCAATTCTGCATAACCAACACGGTTATATTAATACATTTTTTATCTCTGTGATTACTTTGTATCTAAGCCTCTGGAGTGGAGAATGCCCCTTTATTTCAGTTTTTGGACAGGCTTGCATTTTAGCTAATCAGAGCCCTTTTTATAAGTAAGTCCACGGGTGTGAGCACAATATTATCTATGTGTCAAACATGAACTAACACCCTCTTGCTGTCAAAACTGTCAAATGCATTGCGATAAGAGGCAGCTTAGAAATTATCATATGAGCCTACCTAGGTTTAGATTTCAACTAAGAATACCAAGAGAGCAAAGCAAATTTGATGCTAAAAAGTGTAATGGAACATTATTTAAAATTGCATGCCCTATCTGAATCATAAATGTTTAATTTTGACTAGACTGTCCCTTTAACATAAGGAAGATTACTACCTATTAATAGCTCCAGATAGCTCAACATTTTGGGAACTTCTTTGGAACCACAGCAACAGTCTTAAAAGAAAAAAAAGGAAAAAAAGAAACCCATATACAGTGTTCTTCCATTAATTTCTAGCTTGAAGAACCTTGGTGACAGAAACATGTATTTGTGAAATAAAACAGAACACGTTTCTGGATCACTTGAAGCTCCTTGGCAGTATAACAGTCAATCTATAGTGGTCCCATCCCATAACATCTAATAGGTATGGTAAGGGACATTGAAACACAGCAATAAAAAATCAGAAAAAGAAGGGTAAGGATTTTGTTGGCACTGCTATTTTGCCAAATAAAACAAAGTATTTTGGTAGGCATGAAAAGCCATTCATCATTGAATGAATGAATTATACAAGAACAGAAATATCAGATGCAGAATAACTATGTAAAACTTAATGGCTGATAATTGAAAAGTTCAGTATGGGATGGAATTGATTTGATAAACACACACATATAGTCTTATAGTTAGAAAAGCAGTGGCCAATCAACAGATCTTTTAAATGCTAAATGGCAAATAAATGTACATGTTAATAAACAGAATGTTACCAGCTCAGAGATCTGATGAATGTTTGTAGTGTTTGGTACAAGGAATGTGTTAAGCATTTCACAAAACAGCAAGTCCTTTATATATATTTTTTGTCATTATCCTGCAAAGCTTCATGCTCTAATGCATGTGTAAAAAATAATTAGTGTGTATAATCCAACAGTCGTCACACTGGAGAGTTTAATCTTTATAATATCTAAAATTATGTTAACATTCAGATGAACAGTCAGCTAGACAAATTCAGATGAATACCATGCACTGCGTTGCCCAAGACCAAAATATTAGGTCATACATTCCCTATTATGTAGAATGCTTATGAAAAATAAATACTGAACGGCTGTTTGAAACAATAAAGCAGTAAATATTGGTGCAGATTAGTAGTCAAAATAAAGTGACTGTTTTAGGGACATTCTTATTAAAAAATGGCATGTCCCAATTAATTAGAATGTGCAGAGTTTTCATCATTGACTCTAAAAAACTAAAGCCTAGATCACAAGTGGAGCACAAAATAATTAGTGTGTTAAAATTGCTCACTAACAATCAATATTGATTCTATTTTTTGCATTCATATTACCAAAAAGTATATATTTTTTTCATTCAAGCAATAGTCTAGGGTGGGCTAACATCTGCATTTTGAATAGCGTTAAATTTCTCACATAGTAGACTTGTGGTGGGGCAAGCAGTAAAATTAATTTACAATATTACTCGAGCACTAAGCTAATGATGTGCAAATAGTGGTGTTTTTCATGTAGTTTTGTTTTATACTATTAATAATAATGCTTTATTTCAGGTCTCAAAGTAAGCACAATTTTACATACAAAGGACAAGATTATGAATGGAGAGCTAACTGTTGCGAGCGAGCGCAAAGGACTTTATTGCCGGTGTTTGAGTTTGGCAGAAGTAGCATGTATATTACAAGTTGAAAGTAAACGTGTTCGCTTGAGCGCAATTTAATTTAATGTGTCTGGATAGCGCAACTCCAGAACTCTCGTTAACCATTGCGTTCAAATAAAAAGTTGCACAAAACACATTAAAAAATACATTTTAAAGTACAATTTCACTCATAATAACACTGTCTAATAAAAAGTATTAAAAAAATTGCAATGAAATATTATAAGGGCTCAAAGGTATGAGGTCTCATGTGTTGCAAAGGGCTTTAACATAAAGATACATAAATGTCTAATTATTTATTTATTTATAAAATATTTTACCAGGAAGGATACATTGAGATTTCTCTCATTTTCAAGTATGTCCTGGGTCCACAAAACATTGCATTGATACAATAGGGTACAATAAAATAAAAAAACAATCAAAATACACAATAGATGCAAAAATTTTAACATAGAACAGGTAAGAAATATATAATCAACCATGACAGGAGCATTCTGTTTTGAGATATGTAGAGAGGGATCTCTTAAAGTATATTAGGCATGGGGAAGGTTTGAAAGTGTGCGGGAGGTCATTACATAATTGTGGTGCTCTGTAGGAAAAGGAGGATCGAGCTGCTTTCTTTTTATATTGAGGCACACTAAATAATGTGCTGGTACTGGATCAGAGGTTATAGGAGGTGGGAATAGCCGGGGAGAGCATTCTGCTCAGGTAGGGTGGGAGCTTCCCAGAAAGGCTCTTAAACACAAGGCAGGAAAGATGGAGGGTGCGTTCGGATTCCAGCGTCAGCCAGTTTAGTTCTTTTAGCATGTCACAATGGTGGGTCCTGTAGTTACATTGTAGCACAAAGCGGCAGAATGAGTTATACAATATATTAAGTTTATTAAGGTGAGTTTGCGATGCAGGTGCGTATACTACGTCCCCATAATACATGATAGGCATCAGCATTTGCTGTACAATCTTTTCCTTTACTCTAGGGCTGAGGCAAGATTTGTTTCTGTACAGGGCACCTAATTTTGGATAAAGTTTAGATGCAAGTTTTTCTATGTGGAGGCCAAAAGATAGATTAGGGTCTAAGAACATACCCAAGTATTTGAAAGAGTGGACTGCGGTCAGTGTGCAATTGGATTTTGTTTTGATGCGTAGATGGGAATTTTGTAATTTGTGTAATTTAGGCCCAGTTCCAAAGATCATTGTGACAGTTTTGTCAGTGTTTAGGAAGAGTTTGTTTTTTGAGATCCACTTTTCTACCTCTGTGAACTGGTCTTGGAGCATTGCCTCAAGCTGCGGCAGATC
This sequence comes from Bombina bombina, assembly GCF_027579735.1. Lineage (NCBI taxonomy): Eukaryota > Metazoa > Chordata > Amphibia > Anura > Bombinatoridae > Bombina > Bombina bombina. The sequence goes on along the minus strand of NC_069499.1, from coordinate 866,051,869 downwards.
AGATTTGTTTGCATAGATTACCGTGTCGTCTGCATACATGTGTACAGTTGAGGATTTGCAGACATAAGGCAAATCATTTATAAATAATGTGAATAGTAGAGGGCTGAGAATGGAACCTTGGAGAACACCACACGTGACTGGGAGAGGGAGGGAGGAGTCACTGTTAGAAACAGAGACATATTGTGATCGATCTGATACATATGATCTAAACCAGGTTAACGGACGATCAGCAATACCAGAGTTTTTTAGTTTGAGCAGTAGTATGTTGTGGTCCACTGTGTCAAAAGCCTTAGCAAAATCAAGGAAAATAGCTCCAGTTAGGTCTCCTTGTTCCATGCCAGTTTGGATGTCGTTGCAAACTTTTAGGAGGGCAGTTATAGTAGAGTGATTTGGTCTGAAACCTGATTGATTAGGGGTCAGATAGTTAGACAGTTGGTAATACTCGCATAATTGCGTATGGACGCATTTTTCTAAGATTTTTGACAAAACTGGGAGCAATGATATAGTGCGATAGTTAGAAACCAAGGTTAACTCCCCACTTTTATGAATAGGCACTACTCTTCCAGTTTTCCAGAGTTTGGGTATGTATCCAGATACCAAGGATTCGTTAATTAGGGTTGCGACAGGCTTTGCAATTGACGGTGCACTGAGCTTCAACAGCATTGCTGGGATTTGATCAGGTCCAGACTGTTTTTTCATTGTTAGATTATTAAGGTGTTTCTTAACGACATTGATGGGTACAGGTCTAAAATTGAACTTCTCTATATTGGGTCTTTGCTGTTTTAGTGGGGCCTGATCCACATTTGTAGCTTCAGGATGCGTGCCATTTATTAGTTTGTCAATCAGGGTGGTGGAGCATCCGACAAAATAATTTTTAAAGGCATTTGCTACTTCTAAGGGGAGTTGCAGGTTTTGGTTATTCACATTGACAGTGGAGGGTTGGGAGTGGATTGGTGGATTTTGTAAGTTATTTATGAGTTTCCAAAACTTTCTAGGGTTCAATATGTTATTGTTCAGATTTTTACAGAAATATTGTGCCTTAGCCAATTTTGTTTGTTTAGTGAATATATTTCGCCATTGTAATTATGTATGTGTATATATGTTTATATGTGTGTGCATAGAGACATATACTATATATATATATATATATATATATATATATATATATATATATATATATATATATATATATATATATATATATATATATACAGTATATGTGCATTGGAGCCCTTTGCAGTCAAGTAGCTGAAAACATTTAAAAAATTTTTTTATGCAATATTCATATTTAATAAATAGTTTAACTTTGTATTTACTGTAAATATCTCACATTCCAATGTTCTTCACATAGGGGAATATGTTCTAAGAAGTTATAAATATATATTCCTATATATATATAAATATATATCTATATATATACTGTATATATATATATATATATATATATATATATATATATATATATATATATATAGGCAAAGGTATAGATATATATATTTTTTTCAAACATCATATATATATATATATATATATACATATATATATATAAATATGTATTTAGGAATAAATAGAAAATATTCTTCTATGTGAAGAACATTGGAATGTGAAATATTTAATGTTGGGTTAGCACACTTGGTTAAACGTGATTGGGTTTGCTCAAATTGTTAGGTGTTAGTTTTTCTTTACAATTTTTTTTGCTTCATTGAAGTCTATGGGGGAATATGTTACTGTGGTTGCAATATTTTAGCTTCGTCTTTTAGTGTGCGACACACGCAGTTAACACACTGCCCTTATGATGGCAAGTGCTAATTAGTGCTAGCCACATATATGTTAATATTACAAGATGAGCATTGCGTGCTTTGTAACAGCTGGTGTAAACTTTTCCAGTAACAATAAAGTGTACCTGAATTACTGAAAAAAAAAAATTATAATTGCAAAAAAAAAGTCCAACCCCATTCTACTTCAAAGATCTTCTGTCTGATATCCACTATCTTAATCTGTTGTTTGACATAGGGGGCGATTTATCAAGCTGAGGTGGACAGGTGTCTGCCGCAGCTCGCCTCTTGTGGAATTTAGGATTGCACAGGAGCACTATTTTGCACTTGCATGCAATCCCGCCCCTGCCGCGCATAGCCAGCGCTAGCAGGGGGTGTCAATCAGCCTGATTGTACAGGATCAGGCGGATTGCAGACCTCAGCCTCAGACCAGTTATGGAGCAGTGGTCATAAGACTGCTGCTTCATAACTGCTGTTTCCAGCGATCCTGAAGGCTCACGCTGAAACAGGGGCATCAAGCTTGATAATTCGGCCACTAATGCTCTTCTTCAGCTGTTCCACTGAACACGCCAAAAAATAAAAACGTGTTTATTTAATAACGAAAATACTTTCATATACTTTACATAATACAGTGTAAATTCATGTGTAATATACCCACAATCCCCCAGCTCCTAAAGGTTTATTATTCTTGTCCTAGTTAAACTTGTGTTGCATCTAAAGAGGTTAGGTTCTAGTTGACAGTTACATGTAACTTGTTTTGCCATTCAGTACTGCATAAAAAGGTATCATTTACATTACACCTCAAATGCAGGTGACAATGCTGGTTTTAAAATTCCACCAGTGGCAGAGAAGCATTGCATCCCATATAGAGAAGTGTAGTAAAATGCCTCTTGGTAAGACTCAAACAATGATTTCAGCCCTTTATTACATTTCACAGCCAATCTCGATCGCAGCATGGATCCCTTTTTAAAATCACAATGCTTTTAACATGTGGGCCTACAGTAGAGGGGTAATAGTGAGCAATTTGTGTTGCAAGTAAAGGTTTTGATACTTAGGGCTAGATTACAGTTGGAGCACAAAACAGCATTTACACAAAGCTGTAAATTTCTCTAGCGAGATTTTTCTATTGAGAACCTTGCTCATGGAGAATTGGCATGGGAAAAAAAAAACCCAAAGGCCTGCTTGGGCTGTGATGTCATTAATTGAGGGGATATGAATACAATTTTTTTTTAATTAAAACAGACTAATTAATTAAAATGGTGACAACCATTAATGTGTTGGAAAACCACTTAGAACAGCTGCATATTACCACATCTACAATGCGCATTTGCATAAACAAAACTGGGTTATCGTATATTATCGTGAGGGGATTTTCTACGATATCGTGTTTGCGGTATACCACTTACACGCTAAAACACCCAAAGGCCTGCTTAAGCTGTGACATCATTAATTTAGGGGATATGAACACTTTTTTTTTTTAATATTAAAACAGACTAATTAATTAAAATGGTGACAACCATTAATGTGTTGGAAAACCACTTAGAACAGCTGTATATGATATTACCACATCTACCATGCACATTTGCATAAACAAAACTTAATTATAGGGTCAGCACAAGAAAGGGCAACAGTCACTTTACTTAAATTTACATATTTAGCACAGTTTACAATGATCGCTGGAGTGAGCCTAAGGTTAACACCTTGGCCATATTTTTATAGGCACATGACATTTTTTATGCTGCAGGGTATGCAGAGGGGAACAGGAATAGTGATCTCCAGCCTCAATATGCGTGTGCTGTTACGGGCCACAATGCATGTTACCATATGCACATTCTGAAACAGTAACTCAGAACATTGCTACTGAAAATAGCACACTGAGCAAACATGTTGGAGACTACTACATAAACGTGTGAGTGCATTATGATTACGTAAAAACATGGCAGATGCATTATGTAGTTTGCCAATTACGTAGACAGCAATTACGTTTTGAACCCTTTAGAAAAATTTGATTACATTGCGGATGCGAATATTACAAAATTAACATCAATAAAATGCAGAAAGATGGAAATAAATTACAACACATGTATAGAGATTTCTTTTGAGTGTGTGAACAATGTCCCAAACATATTAACATTGTGCGCACGTAAAAACGTTTATGTAATCAACCTGCTAACCTTGAATTAAGATTTTACTCTTACATTTGCTATATAGCACAAAGAAGTCACCTCTATGTAAATACATAGGCCACAACTTGGGACGGATTTTTATGTGTTTAGGGACAGTGTACTAGAATAATTGCAAACATTCTACTATATACTTATGGATTATTTTAAATAATTAAACATTATTATAGTTTAAAACATTGTATTCAAATTGCAAGATATAGCCAAATATTTTTCTTTTATTAAGAAATAGATAAACACAGCAGCTGCTTTCAAACAAACTGCAAACAAATAAAGGATGTACACTACACTGTACCTTAAGTTGTTGTCATTAAAAATGTCCCATTATTATAAACAAATAAAGACACAGATGTATTATCATTTGGAACATTTATTTAAATATTTGTGGCACTGGCATATTTTAGTTAATACACAAGAAAATAATGTTACACAACAATGTTCTCTTAGGAGTCCATAAGGGAGTGTTGTGAGTTCCACCAACACTAAAACCAAGGCAAAAATGCTGTGCCCATTCAGTTCTGCAATAGGCCATACTAGAGCCACAATATATCTACCTAATGGGATTGCGGAGAAGGGAGAAGAACCCAAATGAAAGGGATGTCAGGTGGAGTCACATCACAGATAGGGGGGTAGTTATCAAGCCGTCTACTTTTCTGGCTTCGCCGGCCCAATACGCCCGCCTAAGCTCGCCTCACATCGCCGCCGCGGACCTGAAAAAATACGCCTAAGTTATCAAATAAAGCTGTCAAAAAGCCGCGGGGCGATGACAGTTATCACTCATCCGATCTCGCTGCTCTTCGGCTTTTTCCCAGCTTTATTGCTAGCCTGTCACTAAGCACTCACACTAAACTACACTGTTCTACCCCCTATACCGGCGCCCCCGGAGCCTCCCGCAACTCAATAAAGTTACTAACCCCTAAACCGCCGCTCCTAGACCCTGCCGCAACTCTTATAAATGTATTAACCCCTAAACCGCCGCTCCTAGACCCTGCCGCAATTCTTATAAATGTATTAACCCCTAAACCGCCACTCCCGGACACCGCTGCCACCTACAGTATACCTAGTAACCCCTATCCTGCCCCCCCTACACCGTCGCCCTCTATTATAAAATTATTAACCCCTATCCTGCTGATCCCGCACCTCTCCGCAACTAAATAAATAGTTTAACCCCTAAATAGCCGCTCCCTGAACCCGCCGCAACCTATATTAAACCTATTAACCCCTATCCTGCCCCCCCTACACCGTCGCCACCTATAATAAATTTATTAACCCCTAATCTGCCCCCCACTACACCGCCGCCACTGTAATAAAATTATTAACCCCTAAACCTAAGTCTAACCCTAACGCCCCCCTAACTTAAATATTAATTAAATAAATCTAAATAAATTAACTCTTATTAACTAAATGAATCCTATTTAAAACTAAATACTTACCTTTAAAATAAACCCTAATATAGCTACAATATAAATAATAATTATATTCTAGCTATCTTAGGATTTATATTTATTTTACAGGTAACTTTGTATTTATTTTAGCTAGTTAGAATAGTTATTAAATAGTTATTAACTATTTAATAACTACCTAGCTAAAAGAAATACAAAATTACCTGTAAAATAAATCCTAACTTAAGTTACAATTAAACCTAATACTACACTATCATTAAATTAATTAAATAAACTACCTACAAATAACTACAATTAAATACAATTACATAAACTAACTAAAGTACAAAAAATAAAAAAAGCTAAGTTACAAAAAATAAAAAAATAAGTTACAAACATGTTAAAAATATTACAACAATTTTAAGCTACTTACACCTAATCTAAGCCCCCTAATAAAATAACAAACCTCCCCAAAATAAAAAAATGCCCTACCCTATTCTAAATTAAATAAATTTCAAAGCTCTTTTACCTTACCAGCCCTTAAAAGGGTTATTTGTGGGGGCATGCCCCAAAGAAAACAGCTCTTTTGCCTGTAAAAGAAAAATACAACCCCCCCCAACATTAAAACCCACCACCCACATACCCCTAATCTAACCCAAACCCCCCTTACAAAAACCGAACACTAATCCCCTGAAGATCATCCTACCTTTAGTTGTCTTCACTCAGCCGAGCCACCGATGGAACTGAAGAGGACATCCGGAGCGGAAGAAGTTAATCCTCCAGGCGCTGAAGAAATCTTCCATCCGATGAAGTCATCATCCAGGCGGCGCTGAAGAAAAGTCTTCGATCCGGCCGATGTCATCTTCAAAGAGGCGCTGAAGAGGTCTTCTATCCGGGCGAAGTCATCTTCCAAGCCGGGTCTTGAATCTTCCTTCTGCCGACGCGGAACCACTTTCTTCACCGACGGACTACGACGAATGACGGCTCCTTTAAGGGATGTCATCCAAGATGGCGTCCCCTCAATTCCGATTGGCTGATAGGATTCTATCAGCCAATCGGAATTAAGGTAGGAAAATTCTGATTGGCTGATGGAATCAGCCAATCAGATTCAAGTTCAATCCGATTGGCTGATCCAATCAGCCAATCAGATTGAGCTCACATTCTATTGGCTAATCGGAACAGCCAATAGAATGCGAGCTCAATCTGATTGGCTGATTCCATCAGCCAATCAGATTTTTCCTACCTTAATTCCGATTGACTGATAGAATCCTATCAGCCAATCGGAATTGAGGGGACGCCATCTTGGATGACGTCCCTTAAAGGAGCCGTCATTCATCGTAGTCCGTCGGTGAAGAAGGTGGTTCCGCGTCGGCGGAAGGAAGATTCAAGACCCGGCTTGGAAGATGACTTCGTCCGGATAGAAGACCTCTTCAGCGCCTCTTTGAAGATGACATGGGCCGGATCGAAGACTTTTCTTCAGCGCCGCCTGGATGATGACTTCATCGGATGGAAGATTTCTTCAGCGCCGCTTGGAGGATTAACTTCTTCCGCTCCGGATGTCCTCTTCAGTTCCATCGGTGGCTCGGCTGAGTGAAGACAACTAATGGTAGGATGATCTTCAGGGGATTAGTGTTAGGTTTTTGTAAGGGGGGTTTGGGTTAGATTAGGGGTATGTGGGTGGTGGGTTTTAATGTTGGGGGGGGTTGTATTTTTCTTTCACAGGCAAAAGAGCTGTTTTCTTTGGGGCATGCCCCCACAAATGGCCCTTTTAAGGGCTGGTAAGGTAAAAGAGCTTTGAAATTTATTTAATTTAGAATAGCGTAGGACATTTTTTTATTTTGGGGGGGTTTGTTATTTTATTAGGGGGCTTAGATTAGGTGTAAGTAGCTTAAAATTGTTGTAATATTTTTAACATGTTTGTAACTTATTTTTTTATTTTTTGTAACTTAGCTTTTTTTATTTTTTGTACTTTAGTTAGTTTATGTAATTGTATTTAATTGTAGTTATTTGTAGGTAGTTTATTTAATTAATTTAATGATAGTGTAGTATTAGGTTTAATTGTAACTTAAGTTAGGATTTATTTTACAGGTAATTTTGTATTTCTTTTAGCTAGGTAGTTATTAAATAGTTAATAACTATTTAATAACTATTCTAACTAGCTAAAATAAATACAAAGTTACCTGTAAAATAAATATAAATCCTAAGATAGCTAGAATATAATTATTAATTATATTATAGCTATCTTCGGGTTCATTTTACAGGTAAGTATTTATTTTTAAATAGGAATAATTTATTAAAGTATAGTGTAGTGTTAGGTGTAATTGTAACTTAGGTTAGGATTTATTTTACAGGTAAATTTCTCTTTATTTTAGCTAGGTAAGCTATTAAATAGTTAATAACTATTTAATAGCTATTGTACCTAGTTAAAATAAATTGAAAGGTACCTGTAAAATAAATATAAATCCTAAGATAGCTAGAATATAATTATTATTTATATTGTAGCTATATTAGGGTTTATTTTAAAGGTATGTATTTAGTTTTAAATAGGATTCATTTAGTTAATAAGAGTTAATTTATTTAGATTTATTTAATTAATATTTAAGTTAGGGGGGCGTTAGGGTTAGGGTTAGACTTAGGTTTAGGGGTTAATAATTTTATTACAGTGGCGGCGGCGTAGTGGGGGGCAGGATAGGGGTTAATAAATTTATTATAGGTGGCGACGGTGTAGGGGGGGCAGATTAGGGGTTAATAAATTTATTATAGGTGGCGACGGTGTAGGGGGGGCAGGATAGGGGTTAATACATTTAATATAGGTTGCGGCGGGTTCAGGGAGTGGCGGTTTAGGGGTTAATACATTTATTATAGTTGCGGTGGGCTCCGGGAGCGGCGGTTTAGGGGTTAATATGTATAGAGTAGCTTGCGGTGGGCTCCGGGAGCGGCGGTTTAGGGGGTAATAACTTTATTTAGTTGCGGCGGTGTAGGGGGGACAGATTAGTGGTGTTTAGACTCGGGGTACATGTTAGGGTGTTAGGTGTAGACAGCTCCCATAGAAATCAATGGGATGTCTGTCAGCAGCGAACTTGTACTTTCGCTATGGTCAGACTCCCATTGATTCCTATGGGATCCGCCGCCTCCAGGGGTGGCGGATTGAAAACCAGGTACGCTGGGCCGTAAAAGTGCAGAGCGTACCTGCTAGTTTTTTGATAACTAGCAAAAGTAGTGAGAATGTGCCGCACTTGTGTGCGGAACATCTGGAGTGACATAAGAATCGATCTGTGTCGGACTGAGTCCGGCGGATCGATGCTTACGTCACAAAATTCTACTTTTGCCGGTCTCGAGCCTTTGATAACTAAGGCGTATCAGCCTCGCCACAAATACGATGCAGAATTCCAGCGTATTTGAGGTTGACGGCTTGATAACTAGGCCCCATATTGTCAACTTGACTGCGCAGAATGAGAAATCTGTTACACAATGGAAGGTTTTAAGGAAGAAAAAATAATAAGGCAAATTTAAAAAACTTAAAGCTAAGAACATCATTGGAAAAATTAGGGGACCAAAATCTAAACAGTATGAAAAAGATTTTATGAACCTTATGAGGTTTCCGACATTTCTCAACAGATTAATATTTGTTCTGAGGACCAATCACATCCCTTTCATGTGGGTACTGTGTCCTCTTCCCATCCTGCAAATATTGAAATAAATGTACACGGCGAAGATGGCCATTGTCAAATTATGCACAAATCGTTTATTTATTTTAGACACTCTGGATTATGGCAATATTTTTCAGGACTCATTTGTGCCAGTAATCCAGATTTCCCTATACTAATATCTGATTCCTCAGTTAACTTGATAATTCCTTAACTATTTGTAATGTAAAATGTCAAACATTAACATAAAATATACAAATATAAATGTATTCACAGATAAAGAGATATATTTTTATTTGTGAATGGGAATTTTTGGTAATTAACACTTTGTTTAAAAAAAAAAAAAAAAATAGGTACATGAAACCCAACATTTTTCTTTTTCTTATTTTTTATGATTTAAATAGAAAATTTGATTTTAAACAACTTTCAAATTTACTTATTTTATCTAATTTTCTTAATTATCTTGGTATTCTTTCTTGATGGACAGATATGCACTACTGGGAGCTATCTGAAGACATCTGGTGCACCCACCAATCAGCAGCTAGCTCCTAGTAATTCATTGCAGCTCCAGTGATTACCTAGATATGCTTTTCAACTTTGGATACCAAGAGAATAAAGCAATTTAGATAATAAATGCAAATTGGAAAGTTGTTTAAAAACATAATTTATGTAAGAACTTACCTGATAAATTAATTTCTTTGATATTTGCAAGAGTCCATGAGCTAGTGACGTATGGGATATACAATCCTACCAGGAGGGGCAAAGTTTCCCAAACCTCAAAATGCACCCCTCACCACACCCACAATTCAGTTTAATGAATAGCTAAGTAGTGTGGTTATAAAATAAGGAGTAAAAAAGCATACAAAAAGAGGAATTGGAAATAAAATTGTGCTTTTATACAAAATCATCACCACCAAAAAAGGGTGGGCCTCATGGACTCTTGCCAATATGAAATAAATGAATTTATCAGGTAAGTTCTTACATAAATTATGTTTTCTTTCATGTAATTGGCAAGAGTCCATGAGCTAGTGACGTATGGTTTAGAAATACCCAAGATGTGGAAGTCCACAGAAGAGTCACTAGAAAGGGAGGGCTAAAATAAAAACAGCCATTTTCCGCTGAAAAAATTTAATCCACAAAAAATAAGTTTTTCTCATAAATAGAAAGAAAAAAAACTTAAAACATTAGCAGAAGAATCAAACTGAAACAGCTGCCTGAAGAACTTTTCTACCAAAGACTGCTTCAGAAGAAGCAAATACATCAAAATTGTAAAATTTACTAAATGTATGCAAAGAAGATCAAGTTGCTGCTTTGCAAATCTGATCAACTGAGGCTTCATTCATAAAAGCCCAAGAAGTTGAGACTGATCTAGTAGAATGAGCTGTGATCCTCTGAGGCGGGGACTGTCCCGCCTTCAAATAAGCTTTATGAATCAAAAGCTTTAACCAAGATGCCAAAGAAATGGCAGAAGCTTTCTGACCTTTCCTAGAATCAGAGAAGACAACAAATAGACTAGAAATCTTCCTGAAATCTTTAGTAGCTTCAACATAAAATTTTAAAGCTCTTACAACATCCAAAGAATGCAAAGATCTTTCAAGAGCATTCTTGGGATTAGGACACAAGGAAGGAACAAATATTTCCCTACTAATGTTGTTAGAATTCACAACCTTATTAAGAAATTTAAATGAAGTCCGCAAAACAGCCTTATCCTAATTGAAAATCAGAAAAAGAAATTCACAAGAAAGAGCAGACAATTCGGAAACTCTTCTAGCTGAAGAGATAGCCAAAAGAAACAACACTTTCCCAGAAAGTAGTTTAAAATCCAAAGAATGCATAGGCTCAAAGGAGGAGTCTGCAAAGTCTTCAAAACCAAATTAAGACTCCAAGGAGGAGAGATTGATTTAATAACAGGCTTGATATGAACCAAAGCCTGAACAAAACAGTGAATATCAGGAAGCTTAGCAATCTTTCTTTGAAATAAAACAGAAAAAGCAAAGATTTGTCCCTTCAGAGTACTTGCAGACAAAACTTTATCCAAACCATCCTGAAGAAACTAACATTCTAGGAATTCTAAAAGAATGCCAGGAGAATTTATGAGAATAACACCATAAAATATAGGTCTTCCAAACTCGATAATAAATCTTCCTAGAAACAGACTTACGAGCCTGTAGCAAAGTATTAATCACTGAGTCAGAGAAACCTCTATGACTAAGCACTAAGCGTTCAATTTCCATACCTTCAAATTTAACAATTTGAGATCCTGATGGAAAAACGGCCCTTTAGACAGAAGGTCTGGTCTTAGAGGAAGTGGCCAAGGCTGGCAACTGGACATCCGAACAAGATCCACATACCAAAACCTGTGAGGCCATGCTGGTGCTATCAGAAACACATACAATTGTTCCATAATGATCTTGGAGATCACTCTTGGAAGAACTAGAGGCAGAAAGATATAAGCAGGTTGGTAAAACCAAGCAACTGCTAAAACATCCACCAACTCTGCCTGAGGATCCCTGGACCTGGACAAGTACCTGGGAAGTTTCTTGTTTAGATGAGAAGCCATCAGATCTATTTCTGGAAGACCCCACATCTGTACAATCTGACAAAATGAATCTGGATGGAGAGACGACTCTTCCGGATGTAAGATCTGACAGCTGAGATAATTTGCTTCCCAATTGTCTACACCTGGGATATGCACCGCAGAAATTAGACAAGAGCTGGATTCTGCCCAAGAAAGCATCCGAGATACTTCTTTCATAGCTAGAGGACTGCGAGTCCCATCCTGATGATTTACATATGCCACAGTTGTGATATTGTCCATCTGAAAACAAATGAATGGTTCTCTCTTTAATAGAGGCAAAACCCGAAGAGCTCTGAAAATAGCACAGAATTCTAAAATATTGATTGGTAACCTCACCTCTTGAGGTTTCCAAACCCCTTGGGCTGTCAGAGATCCCCAGACAGCTCCCCAACCTGAAAGACTTGGATCTGTTGTGATCACAGTCCAGGTAGGATGAACAAAAGAGGCCCCCTGAATTAAACGATGATGATCTAACCACCAAGTCAGAGAGAGTTGAATGTTGGGATTTAAGTATATCAATTGTGATATCTGAGTATAATCCCTGCACCATTGATTCAGCATACAAAGCTGTAGAGGTCTCATGTGAAAACGAGCAAAGGGGATCGCATCCAATGCTGCAGTCATAAGACCTAAAACTTCCATGCACATAGCCACTGAAGGGAATGATTGAGACTGAAGGTTTTGACAAGCTGAAACCAATTTCTTTTGTCTCTTGTCTGTTAAGGACAGAGTCATGGACACTGAATCTATCTGGAAACCTTAAAAGGTGACCCTTGTCTGAGGAATCAAGAAACTCTTTGGTAAATTGATCCTCCAACCATGTCTTTGAAGAAACAACACTAGTTGATTCATGTGAGATTTGGCTAAATGTAAAGACTGAGCTAGTACCAAATAAGGAAACACCGCAATACCCTGTTCTCTGATTACAGATAGAAGGGCACGAGAACCTTTGAAAAGATCCTTGGAGCTGTTGCTAGGCCAAATAGAAGAGCGACAAATTGTTAATGCTTATCTAGAAAAGAGAATCTCAGAAACCGAGAGTGATCTGGATGAATCGGAATGTGAAGATATGCATCCTGTAAGTCTATCAGGGACATATAATGACCTTGCTGAACAAAAGGCAAAATAGTCCTCATAGTAACCATCTTGAAAGTTGGAACTCTTATGAAACAAATCAAAAACTTCAGATCCAGAACTGGCCTGAAATAATTTTCTTTCTTTGGGACAATGAATAGATTTGAATAAAACCCCAGACCCTGTTCCTGAAATGGACCTGGTATTATTACCCCTGAAAGCTCTAGATCTGAAAAACACTTCAGAAAAGCCTGAGCCTTCACCGGATTTGCTGGAATGTGAGAGAGAAAGAATCTTCTCACAGGAGGTCTTACTCTGCAACCTACAGTATTTGATACCCTTGAGAGACAATACTCTGAATAGACTGATTTTGAACAGAATCTCCCCAAATGTCTTGGAATATTTCAATCTGCCCCCACCAGCTGAAGTGGATTGAGGGCCGCACCTTCATGCAGACTTGGGGGCTGGCTTTGGTTTCTTAAAAGGCTTGGATTTATTCCAATTTGAAGAAGGTTTCCAATTGGAACCAGAGTCTTTAGGGGAAGGATTAGTTTTCTGTTCCTTGTTCTGTCGAAAAGAACAAAAACAATTAGAAGCTTTAGATTTACCATTAGATCTTTTATCCTGATACAAAAAAACTCCCTTTCTCCCCAGTGATAGTTGAAATAATTGAATCCAACTGAGAATCAAATACATTTTTACCTTGGAAAGAAAGAGTTAGTAATCTAGACTTAGATATCATGTCAGCATTCCAATTTTTGAGCCATAAAGGTTTTCTAGCTAAAATAGCTAAAGACATAGATTTAACATCAATGTTGATGATATAAAAAATAGCATCACGAGGGGGGCGGAGTTGGTGACGGCTAAGATGGCCACATGAGTCCTCAGCGCCGTGTTAGTGGAAAACAGAAAGGGGCAAAAATGTACATAAATCCCCACTACAGAAGGAGATTTGAGTACTAGTAAGCACCAGAATTCCTGCTGATCGGAACAATGCTACTTGTTGATCCGGAGGCGCTCACTGCGCTCAATAATGCTACTTAGACACGGACGCCATTACCTTCCATGATATCGACATCATGCAACATAATGGAGCATTCCCAGCATAGCAGTCACACTAAGCAGTATACTAACTCGGGGGAATCCCGAGAGTGCCGAGAAGGGACTTAGATTACTGAGAGATTGTATGCTCCTATCTGGCATAACCACGCTAACGATCTGATATCAATTTTTATTGGGTCTCTATAAAAGCACTCAGTTTAGGGTGGAGGAGCCGGCCAAGAAACAGCATGGCCGCACCAAAGTGAGCCCCGGGCAAATGTAAGCTAAAAGAACTCACTCAAGGGGGCTGGGACAGCCCTCTGCATAGCTATCTCTCTGCACACCATCCAAGCTCATTATGAATCATCCAGGGAAGTCATTGATAGCGGGTCTCAGGACAGTGGATCTACTGCTCCATTCTGGCATAATAGTAAGCCAGACCAGCATCTATATTTTGATAGCCACAGCTCGCAGTGCACAGACGCCCCTGCTAGATCTAGATCAGAAGGGTCAATCTAACTCCACAGTCGCGATCACTACCCTGATGCCTAAGTAGCAAAAACATGAGACATAGGACGTGAGAACAGCAGTGACCTCACAACTTCCGACTAAGGCAGGAAAAGAACTTCCCCACAAAAGTCACGACTTGCAGCCATATCTCCAAGGATGCTGGGAACTCTTGATAAGCATCACAGTTATTGCCAACATTACCACACTTATACCGGCACAGACCCTTGGCCCGAAAATCACTCCTCAGCTTTATAAACATGATAAACCAATAATGAAATATGCATTGCACCTGAACTATTATGAAGTAAGATAAACACAGTTACTAAGTATCACAGCAAGCCCTGATGGGCTTACTGCTGTAAGTTGGAAAAGTGTATGGTTAAGTAACCTTTTATCCCGAGACTCATATTATCACTTTTAGAGAGCTGACTGCCTGACATGCTTGTCTAAAAATCTAAGTTTGCATATAGGTTGCTAGATACAAGTTCCATATTATTTCCTTTTTTTTTTAAATTTATTTTATCTGTAATTCCAACCTGTTTTACATGCATATTTATGTTTATGCTAGGATACACATGTGCAACACTGCAGATTAATAGTTACACATGCTGGTTATGAAAGGCAACCAGTACTGAAAGTTATTGCTAAACTTGAGGCTCCCACAGAAAATGCTAGCGATATATCAGTACAATAAGTCCCCTCTTTAGCCCAGGGATGACCGGCATATAGCGGCCACTATTAGTTCCTGCACGCTAATATCTCAGTCTGCAGCTCTATATGCACGTTTTTAGATTCACTGAGCGCCAATTTCTGCACATTAAAGATGACCTCAAACATTGCTAACGCGCTGGTCCAATTTAGGTACTGTGGGTGCTAGGTCCTGTGTATGCTAAGTCCTGGGTATGCTAGGTACTGTATGTGCAAGGTACTGTATGTGTTGGGTACTGTATACGCTAGGTACTATTTGTGCTGGGTACTGTATGTGCTAGGATTTGTATGTGCTGGGTACTGTATGTGCTAGGTACTGTATGTGCTGGGTGTACGGTATGTGCTAGGTACTGTATGTGCTGGGTACTGTATGTGCTGGGTACTGTATGTGCTAGGTACTGTATGTGCTGTGTATTGTATGTGCTGGGTACGGTCTGAGATAGGTATGGTTTGTGCTAAGTATGGTTTGTGCTAGGTATTGTCTGTGCTAGGTATTTTCTGTGCTAGGCGCGGAGTGTGCTAGGCACTGTTTGTGCCAGGCGCTGTTTGTGCTTTGCGCTGTTTGTGCTGGGAGCTGTTTGTGCTGGGAGCTGTTTGCACTAGGTGCTGTTTGCGCTAGGTGCTGTTTGAGCTAGGTGCTGTTTGGGCTGGGTGCTGTTTGCGCTGAGAGCTGTTTGTGCTGTTTGCACTGGGTGCTGTTCGTGCTAGGTGCTGTTTGTGCTGGGTGCTGTTTGTGCCTGCTGGGTGCTGTTTGTGCTGGGTGCTGTT
Organism: Bombina bombina; assembly: GCF_027579735.1. NCBI lineage: Eukaryota > Metazoa > Chordata > Amphibia > Anura > Bombinatoridae > Bombina > Bombina bombina. The sequence goes on along the minus strand of NC_069499.1, from coordinate 866,036,203 downwards.
TGTACTAGGTGCTGTTTGTGCCTGCTGGGTGCTGTTTGTGCCTGCTAGGTGCTACTTGTGCCTGCTAGGTGCTGTTTGTGCCTGCTAGGTACTGTGTGTGCTAGGTCCTGGGTATGTTAGGTACTGTATGTGCTAGGCACTGTATGTGATAGGTACTGTATGTGATAGGTACTGAATGAGTTAGATATTGTATACGATAGGTACTATATGTGTTAGGTACTGTATATGCTGGGTATTGTATGTGCTAGGTACTGTATGTGCTAGGTACATTATGTGCCAGGTACTGTATGTGCTAGCCTAGGTACTGTATGTGCTAGGCACTGTATGTGCTGGGTACTGTATGTGCTAGGTACTATATGTGTTAGGTACTGTATGTGTTAGGTACTGTATGTGTTAGGTACTGTATGTGCCAGGTACGGTATGTGCTAGGTACGGTATGTGCTAGGTACGTTATGTGCCAGGTACTGTATGTGCTAGCCTAGGTACTGTATGTGCTAGGTACTGTATGTGCTGGGTACTGTATGTGATAGGTACCATATGTGCTAGGTACTATATGTGTTAGGTACTGTATGTGTTAGGTACTGTATGTGCCAGGTACTGTATGTGCTAGGTACTGTATGTGCTAGGTACGGTATGTGCTGGGTACGGTATGTGCTGGGTACGGTATGTGCTGGGTACGGTATGCGCTGGGTATGGTCAGTGTTAGGTACGATTGGTGCTAGGTACAGTCGGTGCTATATATGGACGGTGCTATGTATGGTATGTGCTAGGTACTATATACGCTAGGTTTTGAGTGTGTTAGATGCTATGTGTGCTAGGTACTATGGGTGCTAGATACTGTGTGTGCTAGATACTATGTGTGCTAGGTACTGTGGGTGCTAGGTACTGCGTGTGCTAGGTACTGCGTGTGCTAGATACTGCGTGTGCTGAGTACTGCGTGGGCTAGGTACTACATGGGCTAGGCACTGCGTAAGGCTAGGTACTGCGTGTGCTAGGTACTGCATATGACAGGTGATGCGTGTGCTTAGTACTATATATGCTAGGTATTATATATTTTGGATACTGTGTGTGCTAGGTACTGTGTGTGCTAGGTTCTGAATGGGCTAGGTACTGGGTGTGTTAGGTATTACGTGTGCCAGGTACTGTTGTCCTGGGTACAGTGTGTATTACGTAAGGTGCGTGCTAGGTACAGTCTCAAGATCCCTTAGTGACCTCCCATTAAATATTATCTCCTCTTTCATGTTGCTATGTTCAGTTATTTTAGATTATATTCTTAGCATGCTGAGAGATTGTTATAATATTATATATATCTGGAATTTAATCTTCTCATCCTGGAGCACAAAAGTTTTTTGTTATAAGAGCCGCTAGTTATTTATTTCACAGGTCCCTTACACTGGCTATTTGAAAATTGAACTTAATTTACACGCACTAGCTCCCTCCTCCCACATTCACATTTAGAGCCCACCCCAGGGTTCAATTTAGGTGAACTATTTTCACCCCAAATTCCCTCATTAGGTGAACTATTTTCACCCCAAATTCCCTCATTTTACCCACTCTTCCTTTAGGATCCACTTCCCCAAAAATATTGCATTAGACCTATCTTGGTTTCATTTTTATGACTAACTGGTCATTTACACCCTAGTTTGACCTTGGGGGTGAAGGTATCCTATATATTAATTTTGTATGTATTCAAGGGACCTGTGGGTCCTACTCAGTGTTTTACTTTGTTTATCTGCGTGCATTTACACATTATTACAGTATTGTACCTTGTTTGAGTCTTTTAGAGAAGGGGTCCTGCGTGCCCCCAATTGTTATTTCTAATTCGAAAACCAAATAAAAATGTATTTAAAGAAAAAAAAAAAATAGCATCACAGATAAAATGATTAGCATGTTGAAGCAAATGAACAATGCTAGACAAATCAGGATCTGTTTCCTGTTGCGCTAAGCTTTCCAACCAAAAGGTTGATGCAGCCGCAACATCAGCCATAGCAATGGCAGACCTGAGAAGATAGCCAGAATATAAATAAGCTTTCCTTAGTTAAGATTCAAGTTTCCTACCTAAAGGATCTTTAAAAGATGTACTGTCTTCCATAGGAATAGTAGTACGTTTGGCAAGAGTAGAAATAGCCCCATCAACTTTTGGGACTTTTTTCCCAAAACTCTAATCTAGCCGCTGGCAAAGGGTACAACCTTTTAAACCTAGAAGAAGGAATGAAAGAAGTACCAGGCTTAATCACATCAGAAATAGCATCAGGAACTTGAAAAACCTCAGGAGTAACCACAGGAGGTTTATAAACAGAATTTAAATGTTTACTAGTTTTGATATCAAGAGGACTAGACTCCTCAATATCCAAAGTAACCAACACTTCTTTTAACAAGGAACGCATATACTCAATCTTGAAAAGATAAGTAGATTTGTCAGTGCCAATGTCTGAGATAGGATCTTCTGAATCAGAGAGATCCTCATCAGAGTAGGATATTTCAGTATGTTGTCGGTCATTAGAAATTTCATACATTTTATGAGAAGTTTTAAAAGACCTTTTACGTTTATTAGAAGGCGGGAATAGCAGACAAAGGCTTCTGTATCGCATCAGCAATATAATTTTTCATATCAACAGGGATATCATGTACATTAGATGTTGAAGGAACAACAGAAACTGTATTAGTACTGATGGAAACGTTTTCTGCGTGCAAAAGCTTATCATGACAACTGTTACATACTACAGCTGGAGATATAATCTCAGCTAATTTACGACAGATACACTTAACTTTGGTAGAACTGTGATCAGGCAGCAGGGTTCCAACAGTTGCTTCTGAGACAGGATCAGATTGAGACATCTTGTAAAATGTAAACGATAAAACAACATTAAAGCATATTTTACAATTTCCTTATATGGCAGTTTCAGGAACGGGAAAAAATGCAAACAGCATAGCCCTCTGAGCATAGAAGCAAGAGGCATATAGTAAGTGGGGTGAAAAATGAAGTAAATTTTTTTGGTGCCAAGTATGACGCAAGACGCAAAAGGAAGTTGATTTTTTTTTTTTGGCACCAAAAGAAGTTGATTGTTTTTTTTTGGCGCCAACAACATCCGGAAGTGACGCAACTCGCATCATAACAGACGCAACCTCGTGCAAGGAAACCTGGCGTCAACTAAGACGCCGGAAATGATGAACTTGCGTCATCAAAGATGTACCTTCGCGCCAAAAAATTATTGCACCAAGAATGACGCAATAAATAACAGCATTTTGCACCCTCGCAAACCTAATTTTGCCCACGAAATTAAAAGAAAAAACAGTCAATTTGAAAAAAGGACTATACCCCAGGTAAGACAAATAACTTCCTAAACATGCTTCCCAAACTGAAACTGACAGTCTGCAAAAGAAAATATACATAGACCTGACTCATGGCAAAAATAAATAAAATACATATATTTAAAACTTTATATTAATACATAAAGCACCAAACCATAGCTGAAATAGTCTTAAATAAGATAAAAACATAGTTGCCGAAAGACACCCATCCACATATAGCAGATAGTCAAACCAGTACTGAAACAGTATCAGTAGATGTAATGGAATATGAGAGTATATCGTCAATCTGAAAAGGGAGGTAGAAGATGAATCTCTACGACCGATAACAGAGAACCTTTGAAAGATTTCCCTTGAGGAAAACCATAAAATCAGTAGGCGATACTTCCTTCACATCCCTCTGACAAACACTATACTCTGAGAGGAACTGGGCTTCAAAATGCTTAGAAGCGCTTATCATAGAAGAAATCATAGAAATCTAGCACAAACTTACTTTACCACCTCCATAGGAGGCAAAGTTTGTAAAACTGAATTGTGGGTGTGGTGAGGGGTGTATTTATAGGCATTTTGAGGTTTGGGAAACTTTGCCCCTCCTGGTAGGATTGTATATCCCATACGTCACTAGCTCATGGACTCTTGCCAATTACATGAAAGAAATCACATGTTCTGTCTAAATCATGAAAGACATTTTTTGGGTTTCATGTCCCTTTAAATAAGTGAAAGCATCTTAACAGAAAGAAAAAATAAAGGATGAAGATGTGCAAAATATTAACTATTAATAACAGCTATATCCTACTACCTATCAACTACTTACTTTTAACTATTTATAATTCTAACCTCATAACTATTAATTATTTTTTAATAACTTTTACAAATCTTACCTAATAAGTATTAACCATTTATTATTAACTATGAACTACTTACTTTTAACTCTTAACTAATTACTAATATCTATGAACTACTAGCTAATCTATACAACCTATAGCCTTCTAATAACTAATAATTTTAGGGTACTTTTCCATTATCGGACTGTCACTGCCAGCAAACAGCATTCTAGATTTTTTTTGTCCATTATTGCCAATAATTGGGGGATTCAAGGGGGCGAAGCTTCAATCTACGAGTTTCACTTGTGTCGGGCGTCAGAGAATTCGTGCAGAGCACTGCTGATCCTCTGGCATCCACCCCAAGTGAAACTCATGGATTAACGCTTCGACCCCCTTTAATTTTCCAGGGGAGGCAACAAAGAGAGGGGAGATAGGGGAATTTCAGCTTCTACTGTACTTTGGAAATAACGCAACAAACTACATTGTGCCAGAGTGGTGCTCCTAACATATTTCTAATTGCATGTCACTCATTTGCAAAACAATTTTTCATGAGGTTATTATTAACCCTTTCAAAGAATGTCAGAACTGCAATGTATAATAAGGAGAAATATTATTTGCAGACATCATACTTCAGATTTTACTTTTTTTTTGAGAAAATCAAAGTCGAAGATCAACCTTTTGACTAGGCACAAGTGTCTGATGTAAAAGGCAATTTTAAAGACTATTAAAAATACTTACCTTAATGCGCACTGGAGAGCGTGCTAACCTGATCCTCTTGCCAGAGTCACAGCAAGTGTTAAGCCGGCTGTTAGCACGGCCCTGAATATT